>NC_083707.1:11180984-11484015 GCF_033118175.1 Dama dama
TGACCACACCTATCAATAATTACCTTAAATGTAAACGGGTTGAATGCCCCAACCAAAAGACAAATATTGGCTGAATGGATACAAAAACAAGACCCCTATATATGCTGTCTACAAGAGACTCACCTCAAAGCAAGAGACACATACAGACTAAAAGTGAAGGGCTGGAAAAAAATATTTCACGCAAACGGAGACCAAAAGAAAGCAGGAGTCGCAATACTCATATCAGATAAAATAGACTTTCAAATAAAGGATGTGAAAAGAGACAAAGAAGGACACTACATAATGATCAAAGGATTAATCCAAGAAGATATAACAATTATAAATATATATGCACCCAACATAGGAGCACCGCAATATGTATGGCAAATGCTAATGAGTATGAAAGAGGAAATTAATAGTAACACAATAATAGTGGGAGACTTTAATACCCCACTCACAACTATGGATAGATCAACTAAACAGAAAATTAACAAGGAAACACAAACCTTAAATGACACAATGGACCAGCTAGACCTAATTGATATCTATAGGACATTTCACCCCAAAACAATCAACTTCACCTTTTTCTCAAGTGCACACGGAACCTTCTCCAGAATAGATCACATCCTGGGCCATAAATCTGGTCTTGGAAAATTAAAAAAAAAATTGAAATCATTCCAGTCATCTTTTCTGACCACAGTGCAGTAAGATTAGATCTCAATTACAGGAAAAAAATTGTTAAAAATTCAAACATATGGAGGCTAAATAACAAGCTTCTGAATAACCAACAAATCATAGAGAAATCAAAAAAGAAATCAAAATATGCATAGAAATGAATGAAAATGAAAACACAACAACCCAAAACCTATGGGACACTGTAAAAGCAGTGCTAAGGGGAAGGTTCATAGCATTACAGGCTTACATCAAGAAACAAGAAAAAAGCCAAATAAATAACCTAACTCTACACCTAAAGCAATTAGAGAAGGGAGAAATGAAGAACCCCAGGGTTAGCAGAAGGAAAGAAATCTTAAAAACTAGGGCAAAATAAATGCAAAAGAAACTAAAAAGATCATAGCAAAAATCAACAAAGCTAAAAGCTGGTTTTTTGAAAAAATAAACAAAATTGACAAACCATTAGCAAGACTCATTAAGAAACAAAGAGAGAAGAACCAAATTAGCAAAATTAGAAATGAAAATGGGAGATCACAACAGACAACACTGAAATACAAAGGATCATAAGAGACTACTACCAGCAGCTCTATGCCAATAAAATGGACAACTTGGAAGAAATGGACAAATTCTTAGAAAAGTATAACCTTCCAAAACTGAACCAGGAAGAAATAGAAGATCTTAACAGACCCATCACAAGCAAGGAAATCGAAACTGTAATCAAAAATCTTCCAGCAAACAAAAGCCCAGGACCAGATGGCTTCACAGCTGAATTCTACCAAAAATTTAGAGAAGAGCTAACACCTATCTTATTCAAACTCTTCCAGAAAATTGCAGAGGAAGGTAAACTTCCAAACTCATTCTATGAGGCCACCATCACCCTAATTCCAAAACCAGACAAAGATGCCACAAAAAAAGAAAACTACAGGCCAATATCACTGATGAACATAGATGTGAAAATCCTTAACAAAATTCTAGCAAACAGAATCCAACAACATATTAAAAAAATCATACACCATGACCAAGTGGGCTTTATCCCAGGAATGCAAGGATTCTTTAATATCCACAAATCAATCAATGTAATATACCACATTAACAAATTGTAAGATAAAAACCATATGATTATCTCAATAGATGCAGAGAAAGCCTTTGACAAAATTCAAAACCCATTCATGATGAAAACTCTCCAGAAAGCAGGAATAGAAGGAACATACGTCAACATAATAAAAGCTATATATGACAAACCCACAGCAAGTATCACCCTCAATGGTGAAAAATTGAAAGCATTACCCCTAAAATCAGGAACAAGACAAGGGTGCCCACTCTCACCACTACTATTCAACATAGTTTTGGAAGTTTTGGCCACAGCAATCAGAGCAGAAAAAGAAGTAAAAGGAATCCAGATAGGAAAAGAAGAAGTGAAACTCTCACTGTTTGCAGATGACATGATCCTCTACATAGAAAACCCTAAAGACTCTTCCAGAAAATTGCTAGAGCTAATCAATGAATATAGTAAAGTTGTAGGATATAAAATTAACACACAAAAATCCCTTGCATTCCTATATACTAACAATGAAGAAACAGAAAGTGAAATTAAGGAAACAATACCATTCACCATTGCAACAAACAGAATAAGATACTTAGGAGTATATCTACCTAAAGAAACAAAAGACCTATACATAGAAAACTATAAAACATTGATGAAAGAAATCAAAGAGGACACAAACAGATGGAGAAACATACCATGCTCATGGATTGGAAGAATCAATATTGTCAAAATGGCTATTCTACCCAAAGCAATCTATAGATTCAATGCAATCCCTGTCAAGCTACCAACTGTATTTTTCACAGAACTAGAACAAATAATTTCACAATTTGTATGGAAATACAAAAAACCTCGAATAGCCAAAGTAATCTTGAGAAAGAAGAATGGAGCTGGAGGAATCAACCTGCCTGACTTCAGACTCTACTACAAAGCCACAGTCATCAAGACAGTATGGTACTGGCACAAAGACAGAAATATAGATCAATGGAACAGAATAGAAAGCCCAGAGATAAATCCATGAACTTATGGACACCTTATCTTTGACAAAGGAGGCAAGGATATACAATGGAAAAAAGACAACCTCTTTAACAAGTGGTGCTGGGAAAGCTGGTCAACCACTTGTAAAAGGATGAAACTAGAACACTTTCTAACACCATACACAAAAATAAACTCAAAATGGATTAAAGATCTAAATGTAAGACCAGAAACTATAAAACTCCTAGAGGAGAACATAGGCAAAACACTCTCTGACATAAACCACAGCAAGATCCTCTATGACCCTCCTCCCAGAATATTGGAAATAAAAGCAAAAATAAACAAATGGGACCTAATGAAACTTAAAAGCTTTTGCACAACAAAGGAAACTGTAAGCAAGGTGAAAAGACAGCCCTCAGATTGGGAGAAAATAATAGCAAGTGAAGCAACAGAGAAAGGATTAATCTCAAAAATATACAAGCAACTCTTGAAGCTCAATTCCAGAAAAATAAATGACCCAATCAAAAAATGGGCCAAAGAACTAAACAGACATTTCTCCAAAGAAGACATACAGATGGCTAACAAACACATGAAAAGATGCTCAACATCACTCATTATCAGAGAAATGCAAATCAAAACCACAATGAGGTACCATTACACGCCAGTCAGGATGGCTGCTATCCAAAAGTCTACAAGCAATAAATGCTGGAGAGGGTATGGAGAAAAGGGAACCCTCTTACACTGTTGGTGGGAATGCAAACTAGTACAGCCACTATGGAGAACAGTGTGGAGATTTCTTAAAAAACTAGAAATAGAACTGCCATATGACCCAGCAATCCCACTTCTGGGCATACACACTGAGGAAACCAGATCTGAAAGAGACACGTGCACCCCAGTGTTCATCGCAGCACTGTTTATAATAGCCAGGACATGGAAGCAACCTAGATGCCCATCAGCAGATGAATGGATAAGGAAGCTGTGGTACATATACACCATGGAATATTACTCAGCCGTTAAAAAGAATTCATTTGAACCAGTTCTAATGAGATGGATGAAACTGGGGCCCATTATACAGAGTGAAGTAAGCCAGAAAGATAAAGAACATTATAGCATACTAACACATATATATGGAATTTAAAAGATAGTAATGACAACCCTATATGCAAAACAGAAAAAAGAGACACAGAAGTACAGAACAGACTTTTGAACTCTGTGGGAGAAGGTGAGGGTGGGATGTTTCGAAAGAACAGCATGTATATTATCTATGGTGAAACAGATCACCAGCCCAGGTGGGAAGCATGAGACAAGTGCTCGGGCCTGGTGCACTGGGAAGACCCAGAGGAATCGGGTGGAGAGCGAGGTGGGAGGGGGGATCGGGATGGGGAATACGTGTAAATCTATGGCTGATTCATATCAATGTATGACAAAACCCACTGAAAAAATAAATAAATAAATAAAGGAAAAAAAAAAAGACCAAGCAAAAAAAAAAAAAAAAGAAAAGTTCATGGGTTACTAATTTTCTTATTGCTATGGTATACAATACATATTAGAAAGTTTTCATATTTCTTAGATAAGGCATTATATAATTGTATATATACATTATACATAATTATATAATTGCATACATATAATGAAGCACTAAAAATGAAGATCGAGAAATATGTCAAAAATCGCACTATTTTTTAACCTATAAGAGAACATTTAGCATACACTGAGAATGTAAGTTAGATACTTGACCGTCACTAAGGGATTTAACATTCTATTTTTAATATATGCTATGCAAATAAATCAATAAAGCAGAAGTAGATATTTTTTTGGAACTTTCTTGCTTTTGTGATGATCCAATGGATGTTTGCAATATAATCTCTGATTCCTCTGCCTTTTCTAAATTCAGCTTGAACATCTAGAAGTTTACGGTTCATGTACTGTTGAAGCCTGGCTTAGAGAATTTTGAGCTTTACTTTGCAAGCATGTGAGATGAGTGCAGTTGTGCAGTAGTTTGAGCATTCTTTGGCATTGCCTTTCTTTGGAATTGGAATAAACACTGACCTTTTCCAGTCCTGTGGCCACTGCTGAGTTTTCCAAATTTGCTGGATCATCTGAAAAGTAAGAGTTCCAGAAAAACATCTACTTCTGATTTATTGACTATGCCAAAGCCTTTGATTGTGTGGATCACAACAAACTGGAAAATTCTTAAGAGATGGGAATATCAGACCACCTGACTTGCCTCCTGAGAAATCTGTATGCAGGTCAGGAAGCAACAGAACTGGACATGGAACAACAGACTGGTTCCAAATCGGGAAAGGAGTACATCAAGGCTATATATTGTCACCCTGCTTATTTAACTTATATGCAGAGTACATCATGAGAAATGCTGGGCTGGATGAAGCACAAGCTGGAATCAAGATTGCTGGGAGAAATACCAATAACCTCAGATATGCAGATGACACCACCCTTAAGGCAGAAAGTGAAGGAGAACTAAAGAGCCTCTTGATGAAAGAGGAGAGTGAAAAAGTTGACTTAAAACTCAACATTCAGAAAACTAAGATCGTGGCATCTGGTCTCATCACTTCATGGCAAATAGATGGGGAAACAGTGGAAACAGTGAGAGTCTTTATTTTTTTGGGCTCCAAAATCACTGCAGATGGTGACTGCAGCCATGAAATTAAAAGAGGCTTGCTCCTTGGAAGGAAAGCTATGACCAACCTAGATAGCATATTAAAAAGCAGAGACATTACTTTGCCAACAAAGGTCAGTCTAATAAAAGCCATGGTTTTTCCAGTAGTCATGTATGGATGTGAGAGTTGGACTATAATGAAAGCTGAGCACCGATGAATTGATGCTTTTGAGCTGTGGTGTTGGAGGAGACTCTCAAGAGTCCCGTGGACAGCAAGGAGATTCAACCAGTCCATCCTAAAGGAAATCAGTCCTGAATATTCATTGCAAGGACTGATGCTGAAGCTGAAAGTCCAGTACCTTGGCCACCTGATGGGAAGAACTGACTCATTTGAAAAGACCCTGATGCTGGGAAAGATTGAACGCAGGAGGAGAAGGGGACAACAGAGGATTAGATGGTTGGATGGCATCACTGACTCAATGGCCATGAGTTTGAGTAAACTCCGAGAGTTGGTGATGGACAGGGAAGCCTGGTGTGCTGCAGTCCACAGGGTTGAAGAGTCAGTCATGACTGAGCAACTGAACTGAACTGTTAGAGCCATGTAAAAGAAATGAATGCCTGAACAAACTTCACTTGATGCAATAAATAGCGTATTTTCAGCCTCAGTTTTTTAAATTAACTTGTTTGCAAGATGACTCTCAATTGTAAACTGTAAAGGGTAATGAGGGCAAGAGTTTAGGAACTTGGGGAAAGTATGGCTCAAACACAGTTACTCTGAATGACAGACCTGCTTTGAGGGTCAGGGAGGACCCATAGGATCCCAGTACAATTTCCTCAAAGCAACCTGTAAGCTACTGTGAGTGCATACCTAGAAAAGGGAATGTGTGCATGCATGTTCATTCACTCAATTATGTTCAACTCTTTGTGACCCCCTGGTCTGTAGCATGCAAGCAACCAATTGATTTCTTAAAAGGCATATATTTCAAAACCTCAGCTCTGGGTTGTCCAGGGTTGACTTTCATTCATATTGTGCATCAAACTGAGAGACTGGCTTTAGTTTGCCCAGTAAAAACATTTCTATGTTCAAAGTTTATGACTGATAAATGTTTAGGAATTCAAATTCAGTCTTCACTTTTGTGTTCCCCACATTAGTTGAGCAGTGACTACAATATTAATAAGAAAATGTGCTGCCTCTCTGAAATAATTGCTCTATTTTTGTTGATGACAATGATGTCAATATTGTGAGGATATGGTGGGAGAATTAATTTTCATTAAATTTCATACCTGGACAGATGTATTACAGTTAAGAGTTCAAACATAGCCAGGGACTGCTCCAACCACATTCTCATTTTTCCCTCTCTCCCTTTTTTACAACTTTTAAAAAATTTAACTTAATTATTTTGGCTGTGTCAGGACTTGGTGGTAGTAGAACTCTTCCTTGGCATGTGTGCCTGTGGCATCTTAGTTCCCTCACCAGGGATCAAACCCATGTCCCTGCATTGCAAGGTAGATTCTTTTCTTTTTTTTTTTTCCCATTTATTTTTATTAGTTGGAGGCCAACTACTTTACAATATTATAGTGGTTTTTGCCATACATTGGCATGAATCAGCCATGGATTTACATGTGTTCCCCGTCCTGTTCCCCCCTCCCCCCTCCCTCTCCACCTGATCCCTCTGTGTCTTCCCAGTGCACCGGGCCCGAGCACTTGTCTCATGCATCCAACCTGGGCTGATGATCTGTTTCACCCTAGATAGTATACACGTTTCGATGCTGTTCTCTCGAAACATCCCACCCTCACTTTCTCCCACAGAGTCTTAACCACTGATCACCAGGGAAGCCCTCTCATTTTCTCTTAAGGAGGTAAAATCAAATAAGCAACAAACAATCACAGCCAAGGGACAACAAAGATACAAATATCCCACTGGAAGCCCAAATTGCTGAGTTAACCCTCTCTGTAAGCACGCTGAGTTCTACTGGCACGAAGAACATCAAAAAATTTGATTATGGCTCTGTTCTATCTCCTTTTAAAAATGTCATTGTTTCAGGAGTCCAAAGTATGCACATGAGAATCAAGAATTCACTGAAAACGAATGGGATCAGCTAGGTCCCTGGACGCCATTTGTCATGTCTCCTTGGTCTATTAGCTCTGTCTCCAGTATAATACATCAGTTTCATGTAAAGCCATCTTTTATAAGCCTGAAAAAGGCTTTTCCCCTGGCTATTGTCATTGGTCATAGATGGAAACAGTGCATGGTGTGTAGTGACTTCTGCCTCATACTGGAGCATAAATACTTTAAAACTATGATTGGACTTAGTGGTCCAATAACAATGATGGAGTGTGTGGACTGAACCAAATAAACAGTGTGCCTCCTTACACTGCTTGGCCAGGACACCTCATGTGTACTCTGTCTCTTTATGCTTTAGCCCTTAAATTTTTTTCACAATGCACAGTGAAACTACCAGTAGTGAACAGTAATAGGGTTTCTTTGAAATACACACAAGCAGTAAGTCATGGTAACAGAGTCACTTGAATATATTCTTTGAGCATTAAAGAGTGGTAGTTGGTGCTATTACACTGATATTCCCTCAAATTTTTACTGAAAAAAAGGAAAAAATCAAATTTGTTGTATTCTGTATCTGAATTGTGCATATGTAAAATGCAATAAATAAGTTCAATCCCTGGGTCAGGAAGATCCCCTGGAGAAGGGAATGGCTATCCATTCCAATATTCTTGCCTGGAAAATTCCATGGACAGAGGAGCCTGGCCAGCCACAGTCCATGGGGTCGCAAAGAGTCAGACACACTGAGAGCAGAAAAAGTAAAAATAAAAATAGAAATGCACCTTATTGCTAGAGGAAAGGCCAAGGTATGTAGGAAAGCAGTTATTGTTATAGTCTGTCCGATATCAGTTTTTTAAGCAACTGTAAACAATTAGATGAGAAATTAAGGCTATATTTTGCTGTCCACTAAGTTATTATGAGAAGCCAGGTTTTTAGTTGTCTAGAAAAAGTCTACTCTATGAAAATATTGTTTTGATTGCATTGGAAGATGGAAAGGTCAAACTAAAATAGATGAGAAATTTCTAGGTTATCACTTTAGTATTCTTACAGTATTTGAATCAACAGAATCAGACAAACAGGTTGTAGAGATAATTCAAATTGGCAAATGCTACTAGTAAGCTATCTGCATTGTTTTAGCAATTTAAAGAATGGAGAAAATTATATCCTGAAACATGAAGCATATCATGTAACATCTAGAAGATTAATCAGAGGTGATATTAAGAAGATAGCGTTGCTATTGGTTATAACATAAACATGCAAAAATCATTTATTTTGAAAGCACTTTCACCAAAAGGGTTTTAATTTTGTTTGTTGTGTACAGCTCTTTGTGACCTCGTGCACTATAGCCTGCCAGACTCCTCTGTCCATGGACTTGTCCAGGCAAGAATACCAGACTGGGTATTCCCTTCTCTAGGGATCTTCCCATCCCAGGGATCAAATCCAGACCTCCTACATTGGCAGACAGATTCTTTACTGTCTAGGCCACCAGGAAAGCCCCCCACTTTCGACACTTTCACACGTGAGCTATCCATATTATTTTAGCAATTTAAAGAATGGAGAAAATTGTATCCTGAAATCTGAAGCATATAATGTAGCATCTAAAAGATTAATCAAAAAAGATGCTGAGAAGATAGTGTTGCTATTGATTATAACAACACATGCATAAATCATTTTGCAAAGCACTTTCACCGAAAGCATTTCAATTTCTCCACAATCCTACTCAGCTGTTGGAACAAGAAATTCTTTCCCCTGCACACCATATTAATTAAGTGGAAAGATAGTCTGCTCAAATACATCTATTCATCTATTTATATGCTTAACGAAGACCTGATTTTTGGTTACAACCAACATTTCTATCAGGGAGGAAAATTATATCTGACCAATTGTAAGTATGTCCTCATAGAAGTTATAGACAAAAGGAAGCTAGTAAAATGTAATATATTGTTGTCTGAAAACCAAGCAAGTTTGTTGAATATATTAACAATCAAGTAGAAATATGTGGTTTAAATCTCTCCATAGACAGTGGTTGCATGAGTGTGGATGTTGAGAGAAATATCATTTCCTGATGCAGCCTGCAACTTGCTCTACGGGGAAGATTCAAGCATTAATGTCTGTCATCAACAATGGTACTCAGTCAAAATGTCTCAGAATGCCTTATCAAAAATATGCAGTCCATCTTTGGCACATTGATGATCCCAACTTAGACATCATCAGAAGTGACTGTTAATATCATGGGAGTAGAATAGAAATCTCCTGTGTTCATATGTTACTAAAAAAAAAAATCTTACAGAACCCAGTACCTAAATGAGAATTCTAAATCATCATATGCTCTACTTAATTTATTAAATGTAGAAAAAATATGTGTATTTTTAGAAGACAAAATAGATGTCCAGCACTTTATAAAGTTAGCAAACTTCTGTTAAAATAAATTGATAAACACTAGGTGCTTAAATGAACATGGATTAAATATGTTGCAAGATACTCACTGTGAGAAGTCATGATAAGAAAGAAAATGGCCAGAGTTACACATTGCAAATACAACTGAAACGACTGGCAAGATGTTGAAAAGAAAAATTAGACTAGCTCAGAAGAAAGACTTTCTCCTGGCTCTGTAGTGGCAAAATGTTTTTTCACCAGACTCCGCTGGAGAAGGGAATGGCTACCCACTCCAGTATTCTTGCCTGAAGAATTCCATGGACAGAGGAGCCTGGTGGGCTATAGGCCATGGGGTTGCGAAGAGTCAGACATGACTGAGCAACTAACACTTTCATTTTCACTTTAATGATTTCAGGAGAATTGAAAGTTTGAAGCAAGACTAAGCCCATCTTCTCTTTTGGGGAAAATAAATAAGGGATGATCCCAAGTCTACAGCTTGAGCTCAGCCATAGAGACCCCAAATTTTAATAACAAAGATAATAAATACTACTGTGTTACTAAATGTCAGCCTTGCTACACAGTTCTTGATATTATTTCCTTTTGTACTCACATGAGACCTAACTTAAAGTATGCATGGTTTTGGGGGTCCATTGCACAAATAACGTATTTATTATACTTGTCCAGGGTTATACAGCTAGATAGAGTGTTCAACATTTGAATCCAGAACTCTTCAAATATCATTAAAAGTAGATCTATGCAATCTAGTTTCCTAGTATGGTTACCTTGAACTACACCTTTTTTATACTTTGTTTCGCTATCTCAAAAACTTTAAGACCACTTTACATGTCACTTTTAGCAGTAATGTCATATAACTTAGTGATGTGTGTCCTTCAGCTTTTTATGCAAACCCTAAACTCACAAACACACAGTTATGAAAACATGAATTAATCTAATACTCCTTCAGTCAGTGAGTTTATCTCTCCCATCTTCCTACTAAATATCTGCCAACTAATCTCAAACAGGGACAATAGATTATTTTCTGAGACAGCCCTTTCTACCTTAAAAAGTGGTTACAGTGACTGTGATTATGTTAAATTGAACTATTTCCCTATAAACATCCTAATCCAGTGCCTTTACTCTATACTTAGATCATTGTAAACTTTTCTTAAAATTATCTTTCACCATAGTATTTTAAGTACCCGAAGAAGTATTTTTCCAATTGTAACATATTTAATTTCTTTAACTTTACTCACTGTATACTGTTATATCACCTTACCTCTGTAATCTCTTTCTTCTGTACTTTTTGCAGCGCGAGTCAGCATAGAACAAAGAAATGAGCAGTGTTTGGATGGAGATTGTTTCTTCGATCTTAAAATATGATGTCCTTTGATAAAAGGATACGAATTTCCTCTCACATGCCGCCCAGGAGAACAGACTGTGAAATGAGCAGATAAGCAGTCAGAAGATATGTTCAAAGAGTTCTCTATTATTTATTCAATGTGTAACCTTGCACCTCAGAGCTTCTGTGAGTTGTGTGATTTTCTCCTGAATTGCTTTGAGATAATTTTACATAGAAAACATTTCACACTGTTAATATGATTTTTGAGTAATTTACAAATCATGCTTAAACATCATACAGTTGCTAAGTTGTGTCCGACTCTTATGCCACCCCATGGACTGTAGCCCAACAGGCTCCTCTGTCCTTGGAATTTCCCAGGCAAGAACACTACAGTGTTGCAATTTCCTTCTCCAGGGGATCTTCCTAACCCAGAGATGGAACCCCAGTCTCCTGCATTGCAGGTGGATTCTTTTTTTTTTTTTGCAGACGGATTCTTTACCAACTGAGCCACCAGGGAAGTCCCTTAAGCATAATATTTTATACATAGTATTTCTCTTTTGGCAAAAGATTTGGATAAGACAGACCATCAGAGCTGGCAGGGTGATTCTGTGATCTTCCGTTTATTGTCTCCTGAGAGGGTTTCCCTGAGAGCTCAGTTGGTAAAGAATCTGCCTGCAATGTGGGAGACCCCGGTTAGATTCTTGGGTCAGGAAGATTCTCTGGAGAAGGGATAAGCTACACACCCCAGTTTTCTTGGGCTTCCCTTGTGGCTCAGCTGGTAAAGAATCTGCCTGTAATGCAGGAGACCGGGGTTCAATCCCTGGGTTGGGAAGATCCCCTGGAGAAGGGAAAGGCTACCCCCTCCAGTATTCTGGCCTGGAGAATTCCATGGACTGTTTAGTCCATGGGATCACAAAGAGTAGGACAGGACTGAGCGACTTTCACTTTTCTCCTGAGAGTATTTTAAAACTTGAGCGACTTACTCTTATGAACTTTCTGGAGAGTGATGTCACTCTAAGTGTTCTCCTTGCAATGAAGGGGATAGCATAGAGGAACTGTGAGGTGTCTGGGCCAGAAAGTGTTGGAGAAACATTCTACAGGATTTATTATAGGTGATCCTAGCAAGTGTTCAAGGGTGTGGGTGTTGCGCTGTCAGGAATTGTCATTAATTTTATGATCGGATTCTTAATACTAATAATTTTATCTTAATGGTTGGAGACAGAAAAAGAGATGAAAGCTACAATAATGAAAAGAAGCCACTGTGTACTCATGTTAACCAGGAACTGGGAGTGTTTAAGCATTTTTGCCATTTGGGAAAACTCTTGCTATTTCATGTGCTCAAACATGAATACGAAAGTAATCTTATGTTTGTTTTATTCCATCATGTTCTTGTAGTTGCCTTGTCTGATGCTCATATTCTCTGAAATTGTTTATGTTCAACAGGAGGACGAATGCCAAGGTCTCCTTCCAATTATGAGGCAGTTCCTGGCTGAAAGCTTCCTTTCATATTCTCCATTGCCCTTTCAGGCCAAGAGCACATAAAGTTTGGCCGGAGAGCATCAATCCATTGTAACATTTTTAAAGATTTTGTTGACCAAGATATTTTCTAGAAAATTCTTCTTATGGTTAGATAAGAACAAGTCCCTCATTCTTCTTTCTGTATTTATGTATTTGTTTTTGCAAAATGAGTTCTTGAATCATCTATGGGGCAATGTTTGTGAAAGACCATTTAAGATCTTGGAGAAGATAAATCAGTCAATTCTAACATAGTGATTACCAGAAACAAAATAGCTATTAATTTTGCAATAGACTCCAAAGCTAAGAGCTTAGATTATCTCATTCATGCACCAAAAATGCTCCAGATTCCAACTTGGTCTTTTTAAGAGAACTAAGTCTTGTTATTGTTTTGTTTATCTTGCTCATGAGCTGTTTCACTTGACTTACAGTATTTATATAGCTCAAGCAAGAGATATTGCTATAGCTCAAATTCCCCTTTGGCTAGCTCAGAGGAATCCAAGGCTTTTATGAATGTTCAAGAGCAGCTGATCAGTTTGTCTTTGGAACTAGTTGTGTTTCCACATAAAGAAGGGACTCAAAGGAGCACAAAATCCATTGGAAATGCAAGCATAATTTATCTCAACTGAAGTAAGTCCCTTAAGGAGAGAAAAATGTTTGAGTGGAGATAAACAGTTCTTACGAAGCAGGCTGGAGTGTCTTTGAAGAGAACAAACTGTTTACTGCAGCAAGAAAATTCCTAATACAGTTCTCTTTCCCTAAGGGACAAATTTTGATGGTAGTGTTTTAATGACATCTGAAATCATAGCTTCTGGAATATTCCTGAGAACCCTCAGCTTGAAATCTCTAGATGAAATGAATGTCCAGTAGTCAGGGGAAAGTTATATATATTTCTTTTTATTTGATAAATATGAATCTATGAATCAACTCTTTGGAGCTTTACTGTACCTGATAAGGTCCTTTTCAATGATGTTCAGTGAAGAAGAGTTTCTCTCTGTCATTTCTGGAAATCCAATACCCTATGTCAGTTTATGTGTCTTTAGTAAATGCAATTTGTTAATAAATAACAAACAAACAAATTTGTTAGTGACCATGGTATTTATCTTATGGTATTTAGCTCAAAATAGAATCTAAGAATCAAGGAATAAAGTTTCCAAGTGCATAGGGCATTCTCTTAATAACTTATCAGATGATAATGTGTAGATCTTAAATGGAATTGATCTTAACATAATTGAATATAATGACAGTGGCTTAGGACAAGGAAGCTCAAGGGTTTCTAAATGATTCCCATTTAATTGTCATTTAATTATTTGATTATGCTTAATTTTTGTAGCATTTATAGATGATGAGGTTGGTAGACTTTGTAAATATAAAATCCACCTTTGGAGAGCTATTCAAGAATGGCACCAGTAAGATCTGAGTCCCTGTTACAGTGATTCCCTCACTCAGTAAAACCCAACTCGATGGACATAAGTTTGAGCAAGCTCAGGGAAATGGTGATGGACAGGGAAGCCTTGTGTGCTACAGTCCATAGGGTTGCAAAGAGTCGGACATGACTGAGCAACCGAACTGAACTGAACTGAACTCTGTAATTTAAAATCAAGCAGGTATCTTCCCACCAGCACCATAATAACTCCAGAAAAGCAAAGTCTTGTCCACCCTGAATATAAACAACAGTAACCAAATATATTGCTGGATTATTTAGGGGTCCAACAGAGCCTCAAATTTTAGTTCTCTGTCCATGCCCTTCCTTTAAGAGAGAAATTTACAAAATTATAGGGCGAAAAATTTATGCTAAATAAGATACAAGAGCAAAAATGAGATTAAAGAGTCTTATAGGATACTAAATATGCCTGTATGTTTGATGATCTCAAGTTACATTTATGCATTAACTCATCACCAAAATTGGATACCTTTCATATGCAAAGTGTTTAGATTTCTAGTTCAATTCTAGAGCTCTCTGATCTTAGAAAAGATTGGTCCTGTTAGGAATCAAAGAGAGAAATAGAACATTTGATGCTACATTTGATAGAAATATTCCCAATATTTCTACAGAGTTGCACTCCAGAAAATATTTTCCACTGAAAATCAGAATATTAAATTGGATTTTTCATTTAAAAGATCTTATAGTTTATTCTACTTTAAAAATGCTGCTGTTTTGTTTTTTCCCTCTGAGGTTAATGTGAAAACAATAAGCCAGTACTACTGTGAAGCAATATTTTCTGCCCGCAGGAATCAGGGGGAAAAAACCTTGAAGAAAGTAAAATATTCATTCATACACACACAGTAGAAGCTTACTACTGATATTCTACTGTAAGAGACCACCTAAAAAAATAATTATTATTTTACTTCAAATTTTAAAAATATAATCTCTTTTACTTAGAGAACAATGACATATCTTTGGAAACTAGATTTGTTGATGTAAAGGATTAAAAAAAAATTCAAGGTCAGAACATCACTTAAACATCACTATGAATCATAGTGGGATTTATTTATTTTTATTTTTAGTATTATTTAATTACTTGACTGCATCAAGTCTTAGTTCAGCATATAGACTCTTAGTTGCAACATGTGGGATCTAGTTACCTGGCCAGGGATCCAACCTGGATTCCCTGCATTGGGAGGGTAAAGTCTTAGCCACTGAAATCCCAGGGAAGACCCCATAGTGGGATTTATTAATTGATTATAAAAGGTAGATTTCTTTTTGTTATATAGAGTAAATCAAATAAAGATTTTTTTCTTCCCTGTTACACACTTGAAGAATATCTCAATTAGTAACTCTACGGGCTGACTCATGTCCCCTTCAAAATTCATGTGTTGAAGTCCAGCCCCCTTCCCCACTCCATGTGACTGTGTTAGGAGATGGGCCTTTAGGGAAGTAGTTAGAGCTAGTAGTGAGGTCGTCAGGGTAGGGCCCTGATCTGGTAGGCCTTGTGTTCTGGTAAGAAGGAGAAGGAACACCAGGGATGGAAGCACGCAGAGAAAAGGCCGTGTGAGGACACAGCAACGAGAGGAACATCTGCGCTGCAAGGACAGAAGCCTCGAGGGAACCCCGCCCTGCCAACAGCACGGTCCTGCACTTCCAGCCACCACAACCATGACCAGGAATTTCTTGTTAAGTCACCCATTCTGTTGTATTTGTTATGGCAGTCCTAGCAACTGATATCAAAATTTATATGTTACATTCAATAGAAGCAGTCTATCTGCCTTATAGATAATAGAATGATTGACTTTTATTTTTTGGCAATTTTTAGTTTTTTCTCATTTTAGTTCTCTAATTTATCCATAAACTCATGAAGTTTAAAATGATGCAATATGTACATTACTAGGCTGCTATAAAATGAATCAGTGCTATCACTCTAACATTATTGATAAACAAACTTTTGTATAAATACTGATTTCCTCAATTATCTAGGTATTAGGCACTTTGGGGAAGCAGAAAAATATTCAATGCTAAGTGAACAAAATCATCAAGAGAAATGATTAAGGCTATACTTTTTCTGTCTTTGTTCCCTAAGAATTAATTTAACAGTTTTGTTTTCAAAAAGCAACACTCGGCAGTATTCCCATAAACACAATATTTGCTATTGCCAAATGATTCAACATTTACTGGGCAACTTTACCTCACAGAACCTCTGGAAATATCATAACCATGGTTTAGCAGAGTAAATACAATAAAAGTGTTTAGGCGAGATTCAGTTCATTAGAAGTTTATCGATATCATGCAGTAAATGTGCATATGTTCACAACAGTGAGGCTTCTGGGAACATTTAGCACCTTGCTCCATGATCTGCTTTTTGCTTTCTTGTTTTTGTTTGTTTTTATACAGTGCTTGGGTATGTGCTCAATTGGGGGGCATGACAATGCAGTCGCCACACATTCAGGTTTTAATCCAAAATAATCAAATATATACTTACAACATACTTCCCAATTATCTTATAAATTTTCAAATGTAAATCCTAGTGATTGCCATAAAGACAAAACAGCCAGGGCTTAGCCCTCAGGCCCGAGATAGGACAGATGGACAGACAGACGCATACACATTCAGGTTATGTATTGTTTGTTATCTTGTGGGATATCAGGTTACACAAAGTTTCTTCCCAGAAATTAAAGACATTTTCACCTTTAAATAGTGAGTGTGGTTAGAAATATGAATACTATAGAAAGTATTTTAATTCACTGTGCAAGAAAAGAGTGAACGTAAAGAACACCATCGATGAATGTAAGACCATACAACCATGTTATATACAAAGAAGGCTGTTTTTTAATTTTCACCTCAAAAAAGAGCTGTTAGTATAATAATGCATGAAAGAAAATACACTCATTTTTATGGATTCTTGTACTCAAGCAGATGGAAAATATCAACATGTAGCTTTTGCATATTTGCACAAAGTTGGATAACCTAAAGTAAAAATGAGATGTTATCAAGAATAAGGAGTAGAAAATGAGAAGATGTTAATGCATTTTAAAAATAATGGTGCAATATTTACACCACTTCCAGGAGAAAGTATGTATTTTTACAGTGTAAACTTGATCTAAAGATTCCACACTTTGAAGGATTTCATAGAAAGAAAGTGTCTTTATTTTTTAAGCAATTCATTCAAACCAAAAAAAAGAAAAAGCGAAAGTTTCACTTCATCTGAAGTGAAAATAAATCCAGATAATTGCTTTATACTCTTGCCAGGACCCTGCCTTGACAGGATTAAATAGGACTGGTGTGGTTTCACCATGGTATACCTGGGCTGTTGGATCACAAACAGAAACGCCAGCTCCTTTTCTCAATAGGATGTTTCAGTTCTTGGTAATTAACTGACTGAATCCAGCAGAGCTAAGAGACCAAATTCTTGTTCATTGTTTTCTGCTGTTTTATGGATAACTACTCCTCAAATCTCACTGATTTGGGAGTCTTGATCTCCTTTTTATGAAAGGACCAGTCCAAGTTTAAAGTCCTCAGTGATGGGGAGGGAAAACAGACTTCTTCTCGACCTAGAACCTTCCTGTGCCAAATATAGAAGGCAATACTTCGGCCTCAAGATGTTAGCGGGATGGTAAAGAACAGACACATAAGAACTGAACTACAAAAATAGGATATTTCTGCTGTGAGAGTTTTCAAGGTAAATAGGCTTAGGGGAATAAACTGCATTTTGTGCTTTTCCCTCTTAATGAAAGTGAAAGAGGAGAGTGAAAAAGTTGGCTTAAAACTCAACATTCAGAAAACTAAGATCATGGCATCCGGTCCCATCACTCCATGGCAAATAGATGGGGAAACAGTGGCTGACTTTAATTTTTGGCACTCCAAAATCACTGCAGATGGTGACTGCAGCCATGAAATTAAAAGACACTTGCTCCTTGGGAGAAAAGCTATGACCAACTGAGACAGCATATTAAAAAGCAGAGACATTACTTTGCCAACAAAGGCCTGTCTAGTCAAGGCTATCGTTTTACAGTAGTCATATATGGATGTGAAAGTTGGACTATAAAGAAACCTGAGTACCGAAGAATTGATGCTTTTAAGCTGTGGTGTTGGAGAAGACTCTTGAGAGTCCCCTGGACTGCAAGGAGATCCAACAAATCAATCCTAAAGGAAATCAGTCCTGAATACTCATTGGAAGGACTGATGTTGAAGCTGAAACTCCAATACTTTGGCCACCTGATGTGAAGAACTGACTCATTTGAAAAGACCCTGATGCTGGGAAAGATTGAAGGCTGGAAGAGACGGGGACGACAGAGGATGAGATGGTTGGATGGCATCACTGACTCAATGGACATGAGTTTGAATCAGCTCCGGGAGTTGATGATGGACAGGGAGGCCTGGCATGTTGCGGTCCTTGGGGTCGCAAAGAGTCAGACACGACGACTGAGCCACTGAACTAAACTGAACTGAGCTACTGGTAACCCACAAATATGCAGGATCCCCTCGCATTTTGACTGCAGAGAGCAATTCTTCAGTCTGACTGTACACTGTGGCATTATATGTATTTTGCCCCATGACCTGAGAGATAATAAATTGCTTAGTCATTCATTTAAAAATGTCTCTTTAGTCCTTAGCTTGGAATTGCTCCTGCCCCCAAGTAGGTCACATCTGGTGGAGAAAATGAGCGTGTACAGTTGACCCTTGGACAAGGCAGGTTAGGGGCACTGAACTCCTGTACAGTCGAAAATCCACATATAACTGTACAGTCAGCCCTCCAGATCTTCAGATTCACACCCACGAATTCAACCTATTGCAGGTGGTGTAGCACTGCAGCATGTGCTGAAAAGAAATCCCCATGTAACTGGACCTGCAGAGCTCAATCCCAAGTTGTTCAAGGGTCAACTGTGTACCCATATTTATCTCATACCATATAAATTTATATTCATGTTTTAGATAACAATTCTATAACACAAAAGCCTTCCTAGGTGGTGCTAGTGGTAAAGAACCTGCCTGCCAGTGCAGGAGACTGAAGAGAAACAGGTTTGATCCCTGGGTCAGGAAGATCCTCTAGAGAAGGGCATGGCAACCCACTTCAGTATTCTTGCTTAGAGTATCCCATGGACAGTCGTAGCCTGGTGGGTTACACTCCATAGGGTCACAAAGAGTTGGACACAACTCACACATACCATAAAAACACAGACCTAAATGTAAATTTAAGGAACCAAAACTAAAATTAAGTGTTGGGAAGACCTCTTTAACTAAGATTGTATTAAATTATTTCATATTGAAAAATAACAAAAAGTCAATAGAAAAATAGCTGACTTGGGTGAAAATATTTGATGGTTAATATTTTCATATACAAAAAGCTCCAGAAAACACAATAAAAAGTGTGTGAATACTATAAAGAACAGATTCCAGAATGTCAAAGAAATTGCAACAAAATATGTGGAAAGTGATCATCATAATTAATATTCAGTGATTACAAACTTAAGAAACAGTACCATCCTTTTTTGCCCATTGGATTGACAAAAATAAGTACAATTAAGTTTGCAGTGTTTCAAGGAAATTTCTATTATTCATTATGGGTGAAAATGTGAGATAGTGTTTTTATCAAAAACAATATTAATAAATATACACTTACCATTTGAATCAGTAATTTCACCTTTCTCCATGAAATAAAAATGCCAATATATTGGAGTGTATTGGCAGGGGTAAAACTTGGAAACAAATTAGATATCCATGCACTGAGAAGAAGACTGATGATTTTAAATGTACAGTAAGCTATTAAAATAAATTTCACCTCTAAAGTTGCAGAAATTCCCGTGGGTATCTTGGTGTTCTACACTGTAATAATGTGATCTATTTTTGTAAAACAATGAAAATGATCATCCCTATGTTTTTACATATGTTTTAAAACTAGCATGGAGAAACATAGAAAAGAACTATGAATATGATCACATACAGTGAGAGATTTAAGCAAGAAGAAAAGGGAGAAAGAGGAGAAAATAGAAATGATCATAAATGAAAAAGGATGCTTTCTCTCCTTCCTCTCTTGTTATGGCATGCTGTGTCAGCCAACTTGGAACACGTGGAAAATGCCAAGAGAAAGAAAACGGCTGATATTGCATCTGGTACATTGACACCACCCACTGACAATGCCCAGCGTGCTGGTCATGTGAGAGAAAAGAATCTCACTCCATTTGATTAAATATTCTTAGCTGATAGACATCTTCAAGTAAAATTTGCTTGAAGATAGAAAATTTGCTCCATTTTGTATTTACGTTTCAAGAATGCTGGGTTGTATATCCCAATAGTATTAATTCTCACATGATAAGCAAGTGAATTACTATTTCTGTTACATCTGTTTAAAAACACAAAGTCGTCTTAACTCTTTCACAGTGTATAGGCTAAACAACTGCATTTCAGTTTTTAATAATTCCAATATTCATTAATTAATGTGGGTAAAGAAATTTTCAAGGTTTTTAATTAGCCATATTAAGCAGTTCTTATATTTTGCCCACTCTTAACACTTTGCCTTATAGTGGAGAACTTGTTTATCATTTTCATATACATTTTAAGAACTCATTTTTAAAAAGTGAAACTTTCTTTGCCAAATGTGCTTCACATTTCCTGTCCCACTCTTCCCCACCCCCAGGAAATAACTTCTTTTGATGATTAGTTTTTTCTGAGTTTGGAGACATAAGTTTTCAGGTTAATACAACAGAATACCCTAGAGAAACTTTCCAACAGAAGAAACTTCATGTTTACCTACATGTTCTATAATTTGTTTTTAAAATTACTTTTATAAATTAACATTTTCTTTAACTTTTTGGACCATATTTATCTATTTTTTAATCCCCTGGCAAAAATTCCATATTCTAAAAGCTTCTGGACATCTAATTCACCCCCACCCCTCCTCCCCTCCATAGCTGACTTTTGTTCATGGTCTCTTGTCCCTTATGAACTTTCAAACTCTGGAAGGTGAGCTTGGGTTTGGGTTTTCTCTAGTAGAGTTCGTTATCTTTGTCCTAGCTCATCCCCCTCCTCACAATGTTAGTTTTCAGCAAACATCTCATCAGGAAAATGATCCATGTGAGTCCTTCAAGTTGTTGATATGTTACTTCCATCATCTGAAACTCCTAAGGCTATTTCTCTTTATTCCTGCAAAACTCCTCTCCTCAATCAAAGCATCCAGAATTAGTAAATGAAGAAAAAGAAAACAACACCACCTCTGATTATGGTTGTCTTAGTTCTGATGGCTGTTTCACTCTGAAATTTTAGTCCATCTGCTCTTTGTTGCTTTTGCAATCATCTGATGTCTTTTAAAGACCAGATTTTGGTAACAGCTATTTTTTTTTTCTATTTATTGTTAGTGGAATATTTTTCTGGCACAACCTACCACCAAACCTGGGAGTATAATTCCATAAAAAAATTATCTTCTGAAAATTTACTCTGAAGGCAACAGAAAATAAGTTGAAGGAAATATTTTTTAAAAGATTTGGAGTTTGGTGAAAGAAACTGATCTGAAAAGGCTACATGTGGTAGAATTCCAGCTTTATAGCATTCACAAAAGGCATAACTCTGGACACATAAGAAAAGTTCAGTGGTTCCCAGAGGGTGGTGAGGAGGGATGATTAGGTGGACTATAGAGAATCTTCAGGGCAATGAACATATTCTAGTCTGTATGACAGTGTCATGGTGGATACCTGTCATTAAATATCTGTCTAAACTCATGGAAAAAACAACGCCAAGAGTAAATCCTAAGGTAACTATGGGCTTTGAATGATTGTGATGTGTTGATGCAGGTTCATCAGTTTTAACAAATGTGGACTCTGATGGGGGATGCTGACAATGGGGGAGGCAGCGGAGTGTGGAAAACCCTTGTGCATTCCTCTTCTTTTTTGCTGTGCAAGCACAGCTGCTCTACAAAATAAAATCTTAGAAGAATAGAATGAGGTCAGAAGATTAAAAGTGCCAGACTAGAGTAGTGGCTTGAAAGGTCAGATAGAGAGGTGTGATTAATACTGTCTCTGACTTTTAGTAAGTAGAATTTATAACATTTCATAATTGAATTAATGGGTGTAAATGGGTTTTTTTGAAAAAAGCACAATTTTTCCCTATTGTCCTTGTACCCAGTAATTTGTCTT
This sequence comes from Dama dama, assembly GCF_033118175.1. Lineage (NCBI taxonomy): Eukaryota > Metazoa > Chordata > Mammalia > Artiodactyla > Cervidae > Dama > Dama dama. The sequence goes on from NC_083707.1 coordinate 11,203,121, forward strand.
ATCTCCCTCACTAATTCTAATTTATCTATAAATTAATTTGGATTTTAAATTTATACAGTCATATATTCTGTTAAAAAATGATGTTTTAATTTCTTACTTTCCAATGCTCATTTTTTTTTCTAATGGAGCTAGTTAGAACCTTCAATTTTTAATAGAAGTGATGACAAGAGACATTTTCTTTTCTCATTCTAAGTCCCAGGGGAAAAGTTTTATAAATAAATATGAAGTTTTATGTAGGTGTTTTTGATATATGCTTTATCAGATGCTACAGATTCCTTCCATCCATAGTTTGTTCAGCGTTTTCTCTAGGCTGATGTACTTTGAACTTGATCAGATGCTTCTGTGCATCTATTCAGAGTATCTTATGACTTTCATTCAGTTAGTGTAGGGAATAACATTGATTAATTTTCTTATGTTAAACCAACTTCTATTACTGGAATGCTCACGAGTATTTTGTTCACAAGTTTTAAATATATATTTATAGTAGATATTGACTTTCAGTTTTCCTTTCTCGTAATGTCTATGGTTGTGGTATCAATGTTACACTGGCCTGACAAAACTAACTGAACATTGGACCTTTATATTTTGCTTTCTGGAAGTGTTTGTAAGATACTGATAGAATGTCTTCTTTTGGTGTTTGGAAGAATTCCCTGAGAAATTCTTTGAACCTTGGATTTTCATTGTGGGAAAGCTTATGAAATATGGGTTCACTTTTTTTGAGATATATCATAATCATATTTTTGTGTCAAACTGGGTATTATAGTTTTCAAGAAATTTTTCTACTTCATCAAATCTTTCAAATTTATTGCTATCAATTTGGCAGATGGTTCTCTTATCTTTTTACTGTCTCTAGAATTACTACTTGTGGACATTTTTTTCATTTCTGATGTTTATAATTTTTACCTTCCTTCATTAATTTATTGTTCAGGTTTAGTTTTGACTCTTATTTTTCCTTTTCTTGTCAAAGTATCATAATTTGGCTTTGTTGCTCCTCAGTCAGATGCCGCTTTTTATAAAATAAATGTGTTATTCAGTTTAAGTTGAGCTTCCTTTTCTGTTTCCTCAAGACTACTGGTTAGTCACTGATTTGTAACCTTTCTTCCTCTTTACTATGGGCTTCCCAGATGGCTCAGATAGTAAAGAATCTGCCTTGAGTGCAGGAGACCAGGGTTCGACCTCTGAATCAGGAAGATCCACTGGAAAAAGGAATGGCAACCCACTCCAGTATTCTCGCCTGGAGAATCCCACGGACAGAGGAGCCTGGTGGGCTACAGTCCATGGGGTCACAAAGAATCATACTCAGCTGAGCAACTAACGCTACTCTTTACCATACGAATTGAAAGTTTTATATTTTCTTAGCATGGCTAAAGCTGCATTCACATTTTATTATGTTATCAGATAATGTAACATGTACAAATTTGATTTGCTGAAATTTGCTAGAATGACAAATTTCTGGTATCCACGAATGCTACATTTTGGCTCCTTCTTTTATTGATTTGTGAAATGTCTGTGTAGTGTTCCAATGTGATTATGGTTTTGTCTATCTCGTCCTTTAGTTCTATCATATTTCAACTTCATGTATTTTAAGGCTATATCATTAGCTGTATGCATATGTAGAATATACTTCGGAGCTAAATTCTTTGTGAGGAAGTTCTATTTTGGATTCATCCCTACTGTTAACGTGTGGTCCTTCAAGGATCCCAACTTGAATTCTGACGTGATGCAGAGGATTCTCTCTTCTTTATGGGGCTTGAATTCCCACTTTTGTCAGTACAGACACAAGAGGTTGTCGAAATCTCTATTCAATTTTTTTTCAGCCTTCCCTCTATTTTTCAGGTGGAAAGCAGCACCAAACTTTTCAAGTGTCTGGTCCTCCTTTATACTCTGGCTTTTCCTCCTCATATCATCACTGACTGCCTACCTCAGTGTTGCTTCACAATTCTTTCTCCATATTATTTTGTTCCCTCAGTGATAAGGAACCTACCAATGCAGAAGACCCAGGTTCAATCCCTGGGTTAGGAAGATCCCCTAGGGAAGGAAATGGCAACCCACTGCAATATTCTTGCCTGGAGAATCCCATGGACAGAGGAGACTGGTGGGCTACAGTCCATGGGGTTGCAAAGAGTCGGACACAGCTGAGCAACTAAACAACAAAATTATTTTGTTCAGCATGTCTAGCCTTAAACATTTTTGTTTTAAATCAGGAGAATTGATCTGACTGAAAGTATAGTTTTGTTAGGGTTTTGATTTTAAGATGCATCACAGATTAAAGTAAGTTATCTTTTCTAAGGGCAGGAATCATAATTTAATACAAAACTATTATCCTTTAAAAACCCAAGCTTTCTTCTGTATTATTTTAAAGTAATTTTGACATTTGCTCTATAAGAGGTTCCCCCCCACCCGCCCCCGCCCTGGGTTATTTGCCTGCATTATTAAAATATTTAGCCAGGGAAAAGTAGAACATTTGCTACATTATAGCAGTCTGATTCAAATTTTTCTTTACCATAAAATCTAAGAGCTTCCGATATGTTTACCTATAGCTGATTCATGTTGATATTTGGCAGAAACCAGCAAACATACAAAAAATTTAACTTTCTAAAATGTGTAAAAATGATCTCTCAATAAAAACAAACAAAAAAGAGTTGCTATAAGGCAGACATTCAATCAACAAGACTAGAAATCATTTTTAAAATGAACTCTTCTCATCCTGATTACAGAGGTTCAGAATACTTTATCTGGATATGATCTTTCATGTTAATGATTTTATTACAGCTTGATAGAAACTGTATTTCTCCCCCAAATATGTCATCTCATATTCTTTTCAGCACCTGAAACAGCATATGTTAAAGCAATGAGGCATGGGCACCTATTGGGCTTTCATATGCCAGGATAAATAAAATGAATGTTAATGCCAGAATTAAACGTATTAAAAATGCAGATGTTTTGGAATATAATTTCTTACTACTTCCTGGTTTAAAGTTGCCATTTTGTATTTTCTGTGGAGCTCAGTCTTGAATGATGAGTGTGATTTTCTCTGGATTTTTCAAGGAAAATACATGCCCAGCTTTGTTAAAAGTATTTGCTTTTTTACACATTCATTTATGCTACATATAATGTGAGTGCCAACCATGTATTAACATGTCATTGCCAAATATGGAAACGGCACAACATTCGGTTAAAAATACTAGGACACATATAGGTTTAACATATAAATAATTTAACACTCCACTTTAAATTGTTTTTAAGCATTTTGTGCTGTGGTATGCTTTGTTGCTTGAATCACATCCGACTCTTTGCGACCCCATGGACTGTAGCCCGCCAGGCTCCTCTGTCCATGGGGATTCTCCAGGCAAGAATACTGAAGTGGGTTGCTATGCCTTCCGCCAGGGGATCGTCTCGACCCAGGGATCCAACCCGGGTCTTCCGCATTGCAGGCAGATTCTTTACCTACTCAGTTACCAGGGAAGCCCCTTTAAGCATATTAGTCATTTATACTATCATTATTTATCACATGATATTTGTCATATAAACATGTGCTGATGGTAAATTCTTATTGGGATGCAAATTTCTAGAGGCAAGAAATTTGGTACCAATTTAATATATATATGTATACATATAAAAGATTCTATGCCATGCAGATTTCTGGAAGGTGGATAATTTCTTTAGTGATAAATCAGTGGTATGAGTGACATATAGACGAAAGTAATTGAGACCATAATTTAATATAGTATTTAAATAAAGTCTCTGGTAGTTAAATAAAAACATTACAGATCATACCATGTTAGTCATGAAAGAATTAACATATTTATTTGCTCCATCTGGAAAAAATAAAACTCCACAAATGTAAATTATTTTGCATTCATAGAGTTGAGATACAGAAAAATGAAGGTAGAGCAATAATTCTCAGATAATTTTTTAAAGATATAGTGAAACTCTTTTACAATTTATGTTTGTAATATCGAGTGGCTTTGATAAATTGCCATCAAAGTTTCACTAATGAAATTGTCTTGTTATCTTACTCCTCCATAAAAACACAACATTTTTCTGGTCCTATCCCTTAAACCTATGGACCAATCATTTACTTTTATTATAGAATCAGGCAAACCACTTCAAGAATCTTCACTATGTATATAAACATCAGCAATATAGAGATTTAAAAATAGAATTTTTTGGAAAAATATTCTATCCTTAAATCTCTGTATTGGAGATTTATGGAAAATCCAGATATTTCAGTTAGTGCCTTGAAAAAGAGGATTTACACTATTATCCAGAAGTGAAATGAATATTCCATGGAAGTGAACCTGTTTTTAAGCAGTGAGCAAACAAGACTAGCTTCCTAACAGTCGAGGTGTTTTCAGAAGTCACCCTGCAGTTTTTATTTCAGATGTGGTCTTTGATGTGTATGTGTATGTGGGTATTAATATTTAATGCTCCTCACTTACCTTCCTCTTTTTAATATACTCTCTTATTTGAATATTCTTATCTGTAAACTTTTCTTGATTACTTATAAAATAATTCACTCACAGTGTATAAAATTCTATATTTAGAAATGAGTTAAATAAAATAAATATGACCTTTTCCTACATAAACTGCCTGAAAGTAATTTCTCTTTTTTTTTTTTTAACCAACTCCATAGTATTATAGACTGACTTGATTAAATTTGAATTTTGCTTTGGATAATTTCATTTGCAATACAAGTATTTGAACAGTTAAATAGAATGTATGTACACTATTCTATACCTATAAATGTTCATGAATGTTTCTAGTTATAATTGTTATTATTTTGTTTTATATGTACATCACATGAACCAGGCTACTTCTTTTTTATATTTAAAAGCCAGAACAATGTTCAGTTCAGTCCAGTTCAGTCCCTCAGTTGTGTCCGAGTCTTTGCGACCCCATGAATCACAGCACGCCAGGCCTCCCTGTCCATCACAAACTCCTGGAGTTTACTCAAACTCATGCCCATCGAGTCGGTGATGCCATCCAGCCATCTCATCCTCTGTCGTCCCCTTCTCCTCCTGCCCCCAATCCCTCCCAGCATCAGGGTCTTTTCCAATGAGTCAACTCTTCGCATGAGGTGGCCAAAGTATTGGAGTTTCAGCTTCAGCATCAGTCCTTCCAATGAACACCCAGGACTGATCTCCTTTAGGATGGACTGGTTGGATCTCCTTGCAGTCCAAGGGACTCTCAAGAGTCTTCTCCAACACCATAGTTCAAAATAGAACAATGTTAGAAGATGGCAATTCAGAAAGTGTATTTTCTTTGCTTTCACTTTTGAAAGAATATATTGTTGTCTACTGAAAATAGCATGAGCTTATTTCCTTATCCTGAAGGAAATCTGTGTTAGCAAAGCTTAATGTTTTGTAATGACTTTTTCTGTTTTCCATATCCACTTAAGCATCATTACCACATTTAATAAGATTGTATTCTATCTGCTAAATCCATAAATCTGGCAGCAATTTACAAGTTAATACCTGTGTAATACACTTATAATCTTTTGACTTCAGATGTGTCATTAATATGATTATTGTACCAGGGATGAATTATGCATTATATTTATTTTGGTGAGTCATTTGTGTTTAAATTTAAGGACAAATGTTAGTTTCAGACAGTGTTGTCTTACATTTTCTTCCCATCCATGTTTTCTTAAGAAAAACAGCAGACCTTCAAAGGCTATTGCACTGTAACTCCAACCACTGAAACAGGTTTTGAAAGATACAGCTTACTTTACTGAATTTTAATTGCACAGTTCAAAAATAATTTGGGGACAAATATGAAATTTATTTATAGGTGTAAATAAAGCAAATACCTCTTTATTTTAGGTATATTTTTAATGTATAAACATTACTTTCTCAATATGTATTGTTGAAAATCTCCATATTATTACCTTTTTTTTTTATAAATAACCATTTATTCTTAAAGTTCATATTTCTTTAAGATTTACACTCTAAAGGCCAGCCTATAGCACTTGTGTGGTTTCACAGTCTGACACCCCCAGTCTGTCAAAATAATGGTTCTACTGGTTTCCTGTGGAAACATATTCAAGTCTTCTTATGTATAAAAGTCTTGGAAGTATTTTTATATAACTATTCATCACTTCTAGTGTTTTATTCCTCCACCAAAATATCTAATTTCTTCTATGGTCTTTTTCATATAAGAATTTTGAATCATTCAAATCATGATGATTCTCTTCTGGAAATGGTCTTGACCTCTTAAAATGCTGTTCTTTGAAGAGACAAAAATAAAACATTTCAGGTCTAGGCTGAAGTGGTCTAAGACTCTTGCCTGTCCACTGACTGCAATCTCTTCTCTGGCATTTCACAGAAAGCATTTACTATGTCTGTCAGCATTATTGCGCGCACGTCCTTAGTTATGTCCGACTCTTTGGAACCCCATGAACTGTAGCCAGTTAGCCTCCTCTGTCCATGGGATTTCCCAGGCAAGAATACTGGAGTGGATTGCCATTTCCTGCTCCAGTTAGCATTATTCGTGTTCCCATCTAATACAAAAGTGGAGAAGGAAATGCTCCAGTATTCTTGCCTGGAGAATTCCGTGGACAGAGGAGCCTGGCAGGCTACAGTCCGTGGGGTCGCAAACAGTCAGACATGACTGAGCAGCTATCACACTAGTAGTAAATCTGATTAGTTCTTCTCCAGTGTTACAGTGATTACATTGCTTCACTTTCCTGAGGCAATAATGTTAACTTACCCCTAAATATTATCTTCTCCATCATTCTGATAATGCTACTCTCTTGATCTTCCTGCACCTATAATCTTGGTGTTTTTCTTTACAAGCTCCTATTTCATCTCTATAATGATCCCCTTCAAGGTTTCATCTTATGTCCTCTTTTTTTATTTGTCCTCAAACTCTCCTATACTACTCCCCAATGGAAATTCAACCATATTAATGATTTCAATTAAGATAATGACTCCCAAATATATCCTTCTAGGGTAGTTCCTTTGATCTATATTTTCAATTATTTATCAAATATCTCTTACTGATTCTTCAAAGAATATAAAATCATATATGATTTCCCCCTGAATGATGGTTACTTATTCCGAAACACACTATGTGTGCAGGCTTGGGGCAAAAAAGAATATTTACATTGTGAAGGTACATGTAAAGGTACAAAGAAAGAAGTTGTTTTTTTTTTCCCCTAAATATAGTCGGTGAACAAATGAGAATCCCTTTAGAAATAACCTTTAGAAATAACCTAGTGTAATGCAGCAAGAGTGGGAAACCAGGAATATTCTAGAAAAAGAAGACCTATGAGTTCAGGGGTCTGGGTCTTTGGAGGGTGTGCCTTTCATGACATGAAGGGGAGAGATAGTATCAACAGTTTGCTGAAGAGCCAACCTTTTGATCCTTCTTTAGATATTTTGCTTACATATGGTTCACTTGAATTTTTTTTTGGGGGGGACACAGGTTTCAAATGGTCCCTCAGTCTAATGTCATCAGCTTTCTAGCGTGCTCTTACATTGTCTTTCCAAGGTAACCAATTTTATCTATGAGAAAACAAACATACACACACTTTAATTTTAATGATAACATGTAATTTGGCTTCATAAAAGAATAGTAAATCAAGCCGAATAGATTTTTCATTGTGTGCTCATTTGTTTTATTAATCTCATGTCTCAAGCTTGTCTGGGCACCTAGATCCTCGTTCAAGTTCACCTTACTTTTTCTCAGAACAGTAGGAGCTGTTCATTTTTTTTTTTTTCTTTTACTCAAAAGTTTGCAATGAAAAGAAAAAGTTTGAGGTTTATCGATTGGGTCAATTCTAATTCACGTCATTGTGCACATGGATATGCACTTAAACACACACAGTCTCCCTAGAGCAATGAAAGGGAACATTTTTACCTTCTACAAGATATGATTCTGCTCACTGTCTCAAAGGACTAGAAGTTACTCTTACAGAAAGCAGTGGCATTTACAGTGCTGGGACCAAGAGAGAATGTTAATCACGATTCAGTGTTGTTCCTCAGTATACATAAAAATGCTCCTTCTTTGAGATTCTGAATCTATGAAATTAAAAGCAGAACTAGTGATCCATTTCTTTTTCAACAGAAATATTAAACATAATTTTTATTAAAAATAACATTATATTAGTTCCTTCTAACACATTTTTATATCCTTTATTCTTTTTCCCATATTTGAGATAAATAATTTATCCTTGAGAATATAAAGCCAAAGTGTAATTCACATTAAAGTGTGATAGTCACTAAAATTTTATTTCCTCTTGTAATGAGATTTAAAATAGTGTATTATACTTACTAGTCAATGAAATAATTGATTGAAATAATTACATACTAAATATTACTTGAAACTATTGAGTTATTTTAGCAGAGAATTATGTAGTTGTCATGTAACTTATAGTGGAATATTTTCATATATTATGTTTCATGTAACTTATAGTATAATATTTAATATATTACATTTCATATTATAATTAATTTAATTGCAATCATTTTGATATTGGCATTTTATACATTTTCATATTATATATTTCTTTTAATGTTTTTTAATATTCAAGTTCAATTTAGGTGTGTAAATATGTGTGGAATTAAAGGAAATAAAAGTAGATCATAAAACTAGGTGATATATTCCAGAGGCAAAAATCTATGAATTTGGATTCACTTTTTCTTTTCTTTTCTACTTAACTCTGAAAGCAGATTTTTCCCTTTCATGTAGAAAATAGTGACCCCATGGAATGTAGCCCACCAGGCTCCTCTGTCCATGGGATTCTCCAGGCAAGAATACTGGAGTGGGTTTCCATTGCCTTTGCCAGGGGATCTTCCTGACCTGTGGATCAAAACCAGGGCTCCTTCACTGCACACAGATTCTTTACCATCTGAGCCACCAGGGAAGCCCAATATTATTTGTAGGTACAGTTATAAAATTGTTTTATGTACTTCAGGATATACTGTTCAGCTTTAGTTTAAGAATCCTCCATACATCTGAAGACTTAGGTTCCAACAAAATAACATTTTTGATAGTATCTCTTCATCTTCATGGAGAGGGGCACCAGCCAGTGTCAGACATGTCAACTCTCTGTTCTATCAGCCCAGATCTTAAAGATGTGAGAACATATGTTTTGTGTCGGCCAGTTGATTTTCAAACACTGACATGACCCCCTACAGCAGTGAAGAGAATAGAGTCTCCCATTTGGGGGTTTACTGAGGCTTACTTGGCCCGACGCTGTCTTATTTGAGCCCATACAGATAAGACAGCCAACAGCATGGGGTTTGTATGCAAAGGAATCATCAGCAACAGACGAAAAGATTGATTCTGCTCTAAGTTCTGTGCTTTCTTTTCTAAAAGGGAGATTGACTGAAGATATCTGAAAGACTCCCAGTCTTCTGTACAAAGGACTTATTGTTTAGCAGCTTGTCCAGCATAATAATCCAGTCGCTGAACTTGGCCATATTCAAACCACAGAGGTAAGAACTTACCAGATATTATGTTCACTGACCTTCCAAACAACAACATGGGGTAGGGAATTTTATTCTCTCATTTTAAAATCAGAGTTTTTTTTTTTTTTTCATTTTTTTTTGCTTCACTGCTCAACATGCAGAACGTCCCTGACTGGGGATCAAATTCATGCCCTCTGCAGTGGAGGCAGGGAGACTCAACCACTGGACTACCAGGGAAGTCTGCAGTCAAGGAAATTTTAACTAAGAGAATTAGAATAATTTACAAGGAATGATGCTGGTTTTAAAAGGTCATTCTATCTGATGCCATGACCTTTCCACTATGGTCTTATATTACCTTCCCAAGGTAACCAATTTCATTTATGAGGACATACACACACACACACTAATCTCATAAGGTATACATACAATTTGGCTTCACTAAAGAACAGTAAAACAAACAGCAAGAGTATTTCCATTGTGTGCTTTAGTTTGTTTTATTAATCTCATGTCTCAAGCTTATCTGAGTACCTTAGTTATTGTAGGATACCAGCATCCTCCTTACCAGCTTACTAAAGTTGACAAGTTTACTAAAAATGAAATTGAGCCTCCTGAGTGGGGTTGAAATGATTTTAAATAAAATACTAATAATTCAAAAATTATTTCCAGGTAAGTCATAGAGGAATACTTTTGTAAATTTTTTTTTCTATATTCTGCCTAAACTTTCACTGAACTGGCGATATACATATATGTATATCCCTGGTGGCTTAGATTGTAAAGTATCTGCCTGCAATGCAGAAGACCCAGGTTCGATTCTTGGGTCGGGAAGATCCCCTGGAGAGGGGAATGGGTACCCACTCCAATATTATTGCCTGAAGAATTCCATGGACAGAGGAGCCTGGCAGTCTACAGTCCATGGGGTCACAGAGTTGGACATGACTCTCTCTCTCACACACACACACACACACACACGTGTGTGTATAACTGATTCACTTTGTTGTAGAGCAGAAACTAGTACAACATTATAAATCAACTCTAATAAAAATTAATTAACAAATAGACATATCACACAACTTTAAAATATCACAGCAAATGTGAAATAGTACTCCAGGGGATGTTTACTGTTATGCAGAGAGTGTTCTGACCCCCATGACTCTGCTGGGTGAGGGACGTCCTTTTGAAGGACAGGCTCAATGTGAAGAATGCTCTTCTTAAGAAAAAAGAGTCAAAAACTCTCTGCAGTCCCGCAGTGCTAACAGAATGCAGGGACAGCTGGGCTTTGTACCTGGAGAGTGCTCTGAGTCAGAACGTCGCAGGACTAGGCAAACCATGCGGTAAAGACCTCCTAATTTTCAGTGATAGACAGCAAGCATTTAGCTAAGAACCTTGGAAAAATAATGACACAGTTAAAAAGAACTGAGAATGTCCTGGAGTGAATAATAGTGACTGATCCAATCTATAAGAAATAAAACAAGGTGGCAAACGCTCCTCAAAATTTCACAAATCATGGAGAGAGAAGAAAAAGATGAATTCAGAACAAGACAGACCAGTGGCAATGGCCTTATTCGCAGCTAACTGGGGGCTTTTTTCTTCTTAGATCCTATGAAATCAGAATTGGAAATTATTCAAACACCATAGATTGCCAATAATGGACTGTCACATGCAAAATTACCTAAATGAAAAGGCTGTATATATTTTGCATTTTATTGTCTGAGCTAAATCATCCACAACTAATCCTTACAGTTGATTTCATAAATCCAAAGGCAGAAATAACATTTCCTGTGGGGACTGGTTTAGGTAAGCAGCACTCAAGCTGTGAACTATAGTCTGGGGGGCCAACTCCTTCAAGGATGGAGAAAAAGACAAAAACATCAGGTGTTCACTGAAATTTCATTGAAAGCTTCCACTGAAATTCAACTAGAGTAGCATGCATCTAGGGCTTCCCAAGTGGCATTAGTAGTAAAGAATCCACGTGCCAATTCAGTGCAGGAGACATAAGAGACGAGGGTTAGATCCTTAGGTCAGAAAAATCCCCTAGACAAGGTCATGGCAACCCACTCCAGGATTCTTGCCTAGAGAATCCCATGGTCAGAGGAGCCTGGTGGACTACGGTCCATAAGATTGCAAAGAGTCGGGCATGACTGAAGTGATTTAGCACATCACAGCATGCTTAACTGTATTGGTAGATGAAATTTGAGCAAGAATTTGCTTTTTCAAAAACTGTCACATGAGAAGAATAACTTGAAACCTACTATTACAATTTATATCTGTATTAGATGAATCCTGTGTGATTTTCTTAGTGGAAGTCTGGATTTCAGACAGGTCATGCCAGAAATGTCTGCCTACTTACCGCATTTTAAAAATTTTTTTCAAAGTCTCAACTACACATCTTGAGATGTCACATAATAAATAAAACAAACAAATCAACTGAACTTTCACTTATTTTATGGACCGAGTCCTAAACAGATTAACACATACTCCATAATTCTTACTAGTCTGTAAATGGTATGTGACTCCAAACCTCATTAGGTGAAATTCTACTCTAATGGGCAGCATATAAATGTGTGTGTGTGTGTGTGTCCATGTTTGTGTGATTTCTTGTGATAATTATTTATGTCATCCTAGATAAGACTCAACAGGCTTTGTAGTTATTGAAATTGGCAAAAATGCTTTTTTAATAAATATCTGCATTTTATTTCAGAATAATATGTAGGTTTTTAAATGTGTGATCTTTGTGTAAAAATGTTATAAATTTACTTTTTGAAAGTTATCATTTTAATGTACTGTTTATTAACTCATTTTAAGTGTACAATTTATTAAGTTTGGCAATAGCTACATATATATGAAAATGAATTAAAATACAAAGCATGTTCACTATTTCAAAAAGTGTACTGTGTAGCATAGTACCTATAGGTAACAATACTCTTAAAATTTGTTCTATTTTTTAAAGTATTGTGCAATTTAAGATATATTAAGAGGATGATCTCACGTTGTGTGTTCTTAACAAAAGAAGCAAAAAACCACAAAAGGATGCAAGAAAAATTTTAGAGGTGATGGATATAGACATGTTTAGTACTTTAGTGGTGGTGATGGTTTCATGGATGGTGTATGCATATGCCAAATTCACCAGGATGTATATATTAAATGTGCATGTAATTTTTTGTATATCAATTATACCAAAGTAAAGTTGAAGAAAGAATAAGAGCGTGGCAGATCTTGCATGGTCTCAGATTTCCCTGGAGTTGATCTAGGAACTCAGTGTAAAACCTTTCATAATTAGCTCATTGTTTCACTGACAGAGAACAAATAAGAAATGTTTCTGAGAACACTTCTGATTTTTATTATATTCTCCTCTTCTAATCAAAATTGTGTATGATTGAAAGCCTCCATATCAACAGTGATTTTTGTCTCAAAATCATAATATAATATCTGGACTGAATATTTATGAAATCTTGTTAGCATTGTTAAAAGAAATAAGCTTCACATTTCAGGTATATTTTCTTGCCCTCCTAACACATTAAGAACTTAGATATTTATGACAAAACATTGCAAAGGACTCCTTAAATGCATTTGTTTTCAATTAAAGAGACTAGAATTCATGAAAACAAGAAATGAGATCAATAATCAATCTTATAAATATTTCCATGTCAGCTCTCACTCGGTAAACAGGTTAAAGTGGCATGATTCCCCAGGTGGAATGTTAATGCAAGCCATGATCAATAAACAAGAACAAATGAAACTTGTAGCTATTCCAACAATGCTGAGGATAATCCGAGTCCCTGAATTCATGTATCTATCTCATTGATGAAACTGAATAAGAAAAAAAGAAACTCCACAGTGTGCATACAATCGATCCACTTCACAGATGAAAAATTTTAAAAGCTTAACCCTGAAGGGACACTGCCTGACTATGGATGGCTCTAATTTTTACTGTCAGTGTGATGCCCATTTGTCGAGAAAACCGTGGCACAGAAGTATGCCAGTCTGTGGCTCTGTAAAATTACCCTCGTGGAGCACAGCCAGAGGGAAGATGTCTTCGCTTTCTCCTGGCAAATGTTCTAAAGACAATTATCAAAGAAACTCTGAGGAGAGTTGCTGACGCATGAGCTCTCTGCCACTTCAGGTGACAGTAGCTTTCAATAGTCAGTGTCAAAAACTCTGCATTAGCTGCATTAGAGGAGCTGCTTTAACTCTCATGAATATTTCCTTGCCCCATGATCCCAGTCTTCAAAATAAATCAAAGAAAGCCAAAGAAGTAACAGTTTACATTCCCAATGAACATCAAACAGAGTCATGATTGGTACTCAAAAATATAAATGTATCACAACTACAAAGTCACATGTTATCACCCCTAGAATGGAAAAGGTACATTTGCCAATAACTTGAATTTTACCTTTAAAACCTTTAACAAGAGGAGTTTTACACTATAAGCTCTGAGTTACATTCCCAAAGCTATAATACTACCTGTAAATTTAATATACAGAAAGAAAGCAAAAGTGTTAGTCAGTCGTGTCCGACTCTGCAACCCCATATACTGTAGCCCACCAGGCTCCTCTGTCCACGGAATTCTCCAGGCAAGAATGCTGGAATGGGTGGCCATTACCTTCTCCATGGAATCTTCCCAACCCAGGAATCTAACCTGGGTCTCCTATATTGCAGGCAGATTCTTTATCATCTGAGCCACCCGGGAAGCTCCTAGCAGTGATGGTGGTTTAGTCACTAATTCATATCTGACTCTTGTGATGCAATGGACTGTGTAGCTTGCCAGGCTCCTCTGTCCACGGGATTCTTCAGAGCTTGTTAATTTTATGTTCAATGAATAAGGACAGTATCTATTGCTAGTCACTGTATGTAAACATCAATACATTGCCTTCTGTTTTTAATACACACCTTCCCTTTTCTAAGTCTGTTACTAATAATTTAAATGCCAGGAGGTGGATATGAGCAAGCCCATTTTCATTTCAGTTTAAATTAGTGTATAGTTTGTTTACTGTTTTCCATTTCCTTTTTATCTCCCTGTATAGATTGCAATTCCAATGCCTGAAAAGAACTGTAAAAATCATTTCACTTTATTCTTATACTATAAACTTTTCATTTGAAATGTATTGGCCCAATGAATTTAATAGTTCTATGCCAGCAGGTAGAATGTTTGTTTGAAAATGATTTCAAGTTTCTAATTCTCTGCTCAGTCAGAAGGGATATCTAAAATGATGTTCTAAACCTGCAGTAAGAACACTAGGTTTCTTTTTATGAGTCATTTGAAAACACATTCATAGTACTCTCCATTTACACTAAAAATGCTTCCCACCCAGGGTTTTCAAGGAGACCCAGGTGGGTCGTTCTCACCTGGCATCCTCTAATTGGTATCTGAAGGCTGTGATTGACAGCTTAGGAACAGGGTACACAAAATGCTACAACACTTTTTCCTGTCTCTGGTGAGCACAGGTAAGCCAACTATGAATTTTATTTTGGTCTCTGTTTGTCAGAAACAATTAGATTTCTTCCCCTCGTTCTCCCTTACTTTTTCATCACCCCAAGACTTTCAAATACATGGTCTGCTTTTGCATTTATTTTACAAGTTAGGAACTGAAAATATTCTCACTCCGGGAACACATCACAAAATACTTTTTATTCTCCGGATGGCACTGATTCTCATTTAACAAGGTTTCCTGTACAGGGTCAAGGATTAGCCTGGAGTGATTCATTTTCAGTCTCAAGCACAGAGCATGACTCAGTCTTTATATATTAAGTTTAATACAAATAACAGCACCATGCCTAGTGGAGACAGGAGGCATATTTGTAAGTGTACCTCTGTGTGTGTGTGTGTGTGTGTGTGTCTGTGTGTGTGTAGTTGCTCAGTCGTGTCTGACTCTGTGTGACCTCATGGATGGTAGCCTGCCAGTCTCCTCTATCCATGGAATTTTCCAGGCAAGAATACTGGAAGGGGTTGCCATTTCTTCCTCCAGGAGATCTTCGCAACCCAGGAATTGAACTTGCAACTCCTGCATTGGCAGCTAGATTCTTTACCACTTGAGCCACCTACCAATGACATTAATCTCTCAAGTTATAACCTACCCCTAAATATAATCTGAATTATTTCAAAAAGTAAGAAAATAGTAGACTTCTTTAGGGTTCTTTTAGCTCAAGAAATTTTGAGAAGCCACACTCTAATTTAAATCCTCTCCTAAATTCAGAAGGAGGTAACAATACCTAGAGGAATGCATTAGGAGGTGTCACCCCAAAGGTAAGGAAGATGATGGATTCAGGGTACCTCTCGTTGACTAGGTAGGGGAGAAGGGTTTCTGAAATACTAGAATCCAGTAGTAACCTTGATTTCCTTGCAAAATCATAATGACTTTTCAACTTTGGCTATCTTGATTATAAAATACAAAATATATAAAATTATAAAAATAAAAGTGTTTCTGACAGATGCTTAATGCACACCAAATTTTGAGAACTTAAATAGAATTTTAAATGCACTTACAAAGTTCTCTGCTTAATGGAAATGCACATTGATTCATTTTGAAAGTGAACATCCATTGCCTAGTTCATATTTTCAATAAATCCATGTTTGTTATTATTTGAATAGCTTCATATTGGTAAAGGGTCTGCCTGCAATGCAGGAGACCTAGGTTTGATCCCTGGGGTGGGAAGATCCCCTGGCGAAGGAAATGGCAATCCACTCCAGTATTCTTGCCTGAGAAATCCCATGGTTGGAGAAGCCTGGTGGGCTATAGTCTATAGTGTCTCAAAGAGTTGGACACGACTGAGTGACTAACACACATATCTTATATGGGCTTCCCAGGTGGCTCAGAGGTAAAGAATCTGTGTGCAATGCAAGAGATGCAGGGGAATTCAGTTCTGTCCCTGGGTCGGAAAGGTCCCCTGGAGGAGGGCATGGCAACCCACTCCAGTATTCTTGCCTGGAGAATCCCACGGACAGAGGAGACTGGCTACAGTCCAGGAAGTTGTGAAGAGTTGGTCATGACTGAAGTTACTACACAGGTACACATATCTTACTTAATATTTGCATTTGGTCACCTGTCCATTCAAGTGACTTATGAGCATTTACTGTCTATTAGGCAGTGAATTAAGAATAAGATCAATAACTGGTTACAAATTATAGTCCTTGCATCTCATGACATAATTCATTTCAATAATTGCTTGATGTAATTTTAAGTAAACAAATGAGCATTTATTTTTGTGAAAAACATCTAAAAGTGGATTATAGAAGAACATTTACTCTTTTAACCTTTCATAATGATTAGAAATAAAATAACATTTAAAAAAAAAACAAATAACTGTGTTTGTCCAGATTTAGTGATCACTTTGAAAACCATTCATGTTATTGCTGGAAAAAGTTTCTACCACAATATTTTAAATAAAAGTATATTCTCTAACAAAGTCAAAGGTGAAGCAAAAATTATCCTAACTTATTGAAAGCTGTATTTCCCAGACAATGGTCCTGAAGATTCCCAGTAGGAAAGTTGTCCACAGCTTTCAGACAGATTGCAAAAGGAAAGAAAATATCAAAGGTATCATTCAAAGACTGATTTCATCTATTTTGTGTGTTGGCAGTTGGTAAAATATATACTGCACTGTCTGTCATGTGTCAACACTTCTTCAGTTCTTAAAAGTGAAAAAAATGTCCCTTATTGCATGAAATGACAAAATTTCTTCTGTGTCCTTGGGTTGGAAGCTTAGTAATGTTTTTCTGTCTTCAATAAGTACCTGCCATGGTACAGGAGGCTTTCTTGTTTGTTTAATAACATTTTCACATGTTAATATGTTTGATAACCTGTTAACATGTTTAATGACATGTTCTTTAATAACAGTTGCCACCATGGAAAGAAGTTAATTTGACTTATCGAAGGATGCACAGATGAATGGATATAAACTGATAGACAGACAGACGTAGGAATGCATGATAGATGGATGAGAAAGAGAAAATGAGGAAAAAGAGGAGGCGGCGGGAGGGGAAGAAGAGAGAGAGAATTATCTACAGGTGTAGACACAGTATAGTTGTGTGTATTATATCTCCTGATTGTCAGAATATTTTGTAACACACAATATGTTTCAGTCAAGGCAACTTCCAACATTATCAATACTGAATTAGTAATTTGCTTATTTTAAAAATAGAGATGTGAGGTATTTATCATTACACATAAATTAAGCTTTTGTCCTAGCACAACTATCTTTACAAGATATCACAGTGTTAACTGGCTGTTCATATGTTGTTTCATTTTTTTGTTTTAAGGAAAATAGAGAATGTGAGCATGAATATTTTTGAAAACAGTAGCACACTTGCACACATAAAGACATAAACAATTACTTTAAAATATTGATTTCTGTAAGACTATGGAACACATGTTGGCAACTTGCTTTGATAATAGGCACTCAGTTCTAGCAAATACAGAAACAAACACTGTAATTTCTCTCAATTATCCATCCCCAAAGTCCAACAAATATTTTAGCAAAGTTCATTGAAGATACAAGTTTCACTGCCGTGTTAATTATGGAAATTTTGCCTTCTGAAACAGATAGTATGCACATCATAGAGTTTAGCACAATATTTTCTATTAAAACTTAAAAGAACATTATGTTTTTATAATAGCATTTATTTTTCTATATAACCCTGCAACTTCTGCTTTTTTGCTGCTTTATATTCTGGGTATGATCATTTTCTTTAAACATCAGCTATAAAATGACATTAATACTTTTCAAACATTTTTACATCCAAAATATGATCAGAAATACACATTCAGTGATTTTTCTCTTATACCTATATTTTATTTTTTGCAGATCAGTCTTCTGTGGAAGTTAAGAAAGGCACATTTTTTTTGAGAATGAAATGTGTCTTAGTACATGTAGTTTCTGTGTCTTTACAGATAATATCCAAGCCATGTAAAGAAAAGAATACATTTTATCTCATATGCAATCCGGTGATCTCTTAGTATACCAGCATAATTATAATCGGTTTCTTTACTAGTAACCCAACTTAAGATAAACTAAAATTTTAAATCCATTGATTATAGAAGGGGTCTAACAGGGACGTAATGTCTCTTGTGAAGTCAGAGGTGCCATTGGCTTTAATTTTATAAACTTATCAGCAGATTGGCTCCGAAACATGAAATACAGTATTATCAGTTGTAATCATTGATTCAACTGAGCTAGAATTGCAGGTAAGCTATTTTGTACTCACAAGGGAGAGTATGATTTAAATTCCATGCAAATGGAAAGATAAATCTAAAACATTACTTTATAGCAAAATTAATTATTATTCTTTTGGGAGCTCTCAGTACCCATATTTCCACATTTCATTAATTTAGCTATAAATATAAATATTTCAACCTACCTAAAATTAGAATTAAAATTATGGAATGTCTTAAGGCCAAGCCATAAACCAAGAAAAAAAAAAATGAGATGGGAGGATGTGTTATTTAGAGATGTAGCCACTGAGTTTCTGCTTGTCATCTCCCCCTCTCTTCCCTACTCCTTCTCCTCCTCTTCTCCCCCTTTTCCTCCTCTTTTTCCCTGAGCAAACAGAATAGAAAATAATGAACTCACATGCCTTTTTTAAAAAAATAAATAAACGCACTTAAGATAGCTTTTATACTTAGTTTTAATACGGACACTAATTTGTTGTTTGTTGTTTAGTCTCTAAGTCATATCTGACTCTTTGTGACTCCATGACTGTGGTTTCCAGGCTCCTCTGTCCATTGGATTCTCCAGGCAAGAATACTGGAGTGGGTTGCCATTTCCTTCTCCAGAAGATCTTCCCGACCCAGGGGTAGAACCCATATCTCCGACATTGGTTCCTAAACGGGATTCTTTACTCCTGAGCCACCAGGGAAGCACCATTTGCACTGATATAATAAGCACTTGACTTCCAAATATAATATTTTTTAATATTTCTCTAAATACAGATGATGCAATGCAAAAATTTGAAAATGTCATAGAAATCGATGAAAAGGGGATTAATCATTTTCTGTACATAGTGTTATAAATGTGTTTCATGAATTTCTTTGCTTCAGTTATAGCTAGTAGAATTGCATATTTATGTAAACATGATTAAACATCTTTAACCATATATATACTTTTGTTATATTTTGCCAAAATTGAAAATTTATTTTTCCTTGATGAAGTTATAAAATTCTAATTTACTCACCAAATTCTTATGGTGACTATTTTTACTGCCCCCCGAAGAATTTAATATCATTTCTTTGTACAGAGGGGAAACTATCATGTTAGGCTAACTGTCATTTGCTTATAAATCATTTATATCAAGAAGAATTTGTTAATCACCTATCCTATACCAACAATCATTCTTTTGATAAATTCTGGGACTATAACAGGGACCAGAACAGTCAAAAATCTTCCTCTTGTGAAGTTTGCATTCTACGGCAGAAAGAAAGTAAACATAAAAAGGCAATCTTGTGATACCCCGTGCATGCGATCTAAGTCTCTTCAGTCATGTCCGACTCTTTTCAGCCCTATGGCCAGGCTCCTCTGTCCATGGGATTCTCAGGCAAGAACACTGAAGTGGGTTTCCATGCCCTCCTCCAGGGGATCTTCCTGACCCAGGGACTGAACCAGGGTATCTTATGTCTCCTGCGTTGGTAGGCAGGTTGTTCACCACTAGCATCACCTGGGAAGCCCTGTAGTATTCTAGATCTAAGGAGGAGAGAAAGTGACAGGGACTCTTGGGATGGTGGAGTTGTTCATGTTTTAAAGGGAGTAATTGGTGTTGATTTTAGTGGGCAGGTAGCATTTGAACAAGGATTGGAGTGAGATGAGTGAGCAAACCATTTGTAGATCTGGTGATTGACTTTTCTAGACAGACAGCCCTGACATGTGCCAAAGCTTGGAGGAAAGAACGTGCCTGTCATGCCCTAGACAGTGGACTGGGGAGTGATAGGAGAGCAAGCCGGGGAGGTGATTTTGCTTTTACTCTGAAAGGTATAGGGCTTCCCTGGTAGCTCAGGGGTAAAGAATCTGCCTGGAGTCCAGGAGACACCAGAGACATGGGCTCAATCCCTGGAGTAGGGAAGTTCCCCCATAGAAGGGCATGGCAACCCACTCCAGTATTCTTGCCTGGAGAATCCCATGGACAGAGGAGCTTGGTGGGTCACGGTGCATGGGGCCGCAGAGGGTCAGACACTACTGAAGCCCCTGAGTGGGATAGGAAGCCCCTGATGGCTTAGAGGCAAGGACTGACATCATCTGTCTTTCATTTTAATAAGATCGTGCTGGCAGCTGGGCTAAGAAGATGCTGCAGGCTTGGACCTGCTGGTTCAGTGGTTTCAAAGTGGTCAGATTCTAAATATGCTGAAAGTTGAGCCAAAAGGATTTATTGATCAAAGGAGAAAAGCTAAGCACGACTTCATTCTGCTTTTGGCTTCAAGTTAGAAAAGCTAAAAATGACTTCATTTTGCTTTGCCTTAGAAGTAATGGAAAGTATACAACTATATATGGTCAGAGAAGAAAGACCAGAAATTTGCCTCGCTTCTCAGGTGGCACAGTGGTAAAGAATCTACCTCCGAATATAGGAGAAGCGAGTTGGACCCCCTGGGTCAGGAAGATCCCCTGGAAGAGGAAGTGGCAACCTGCTCCAATGTTTTTTGCTGAGAAATTCCATGGACAGAGGAGCCTGGCAGGCTACAGTCCTTGAGGTCACAAGCAGTCTGAAATAACTGAGCACGCACACACTCACAAGACTAGTGGGCTCATTAGATGGACTGGTGGAGAGGTCGTAGTTAACAGCATCGACCTACAAGCTTCAGAAAATCTTTGAAGCTTTAATTTCTAGACAAGATCCTCAAGGGTGTACATGGTGATAGAGAAGAGAGAGGACCACAGGCTAAGCCTGGAAATCTCTGAAATCAGTAAATTGAGAGAAAGTAGAGGAAGTGGCAAAAGAGAAAGAGGACGGGCAGTGGTGAAATAAGAGGGACGTCTAGAGAACACGGTCAAGGAAAGGCATTGTTCGAAGGAAGAGATTAACTGCTCGGTAATGCTGAGGGTTATGGAAGAGGAATAACGAGCCTGTTCTCAGATTTCACCATTGGTCAGTCAGCAGGGACCTTTCAGTTTGTTGGCTGCATGCGTGGTTTAACAGAGACTGGGAGACATATTAAGTAGAGTAAAGAGATGTCTAGGAAAAAAAATGCATCTGGAGTGAATGTTGCTATTAAGAGAAAGTTCCTTTTTACATGAAAGAAGCAAGACTGTATTTAAATGATAATGAAGATGACCCAGAAGGGAGATAAATGAGGATGTAAGTGGCAGGGGGAAAATAGATGGAGTCCTGCCTTTAAGAGGACAATATGGGACAATATTTAGTGCTTAAGTGGCACGCGTTTCTTGTAGAGGAAGGTCCTGAATACACAAATGGGTCGAAAAGAACTGCTTAGCTGTGTGGACTTTAGAATCGTGTTTTGGTGTTCTCAATAGCTGAAGTCTTGCATGAAATAATATTGATCACTTGTTGTGCTTCATTCTTGTATATTTTTTTTTTAAAGAAGAATGTGCCTTCTCACTCTAACATGAGGAAAGACATTATATGAACAGTGATGCAGAGGAACTGTGGATTTGAAAGGTTATGGGAGTTTTCATATGATAACTGGAATTTTCTTAGTCAAATGAGAAGCAAGGCTATCACCTGAGTGTGTGAAGAATGTGGGAAAACCAAGGAGAAAGGAGACTATGGGAAACAGCCGTTTAGGAAAACTGAAAAGCACATGTAATTGGGAATTGTAATACGGTATCCCTGCCAGTTTGGCAAATAGGACCAACATGATATTCATTTTTCTGGATTTTATTTTTCTCCAGCCAACTATAGGTACAGGTGCAGAAGAGGTGTGGAACTGGAATACAATGAGATTTTTTTTTTTTTTTTGAAGAGAGTAGGAGGAAGTTAGAAAGAAAATATCCAATGTATTGTTATGCAAATAAGGGTACATTAGATTTGCTTATGATGTTCATTTATTTTGATGGTATATTTGCTACTTGTGAACTCTTTTATGATATTACCTACAGATCTATTTGAAAACATTTTCTCTTTATAATGCTTCCCATGATGTGCAAAAGAGAATTTTCTGGAATTATGTGAATAAAATTTAAAAAATACTTTGTTATTTAGGAAAAGTATATGGTCTTGATAAAGCTGGAGCATTATTTTGATGCAGATGAATGGTTTCTACTGAATCATCGATATTTTGATACTTTGTTTTTTCATACTTGGACATTCTAGCTTGCTCAATAACATTAATTCTTTGATTATTCTCAGCTGTTGCAAAAATAAAAATTTTAATAAGAGTAAGGAGTAAATCACCCTTATAATTATGCCAACATTATAAGAAGCAGAATAAATTATAATAAATGAGTCCACATAGGAGAAATACTTGTGAAACAAGTTTCACTAAGGCAGAAGTACTTGGATTTAAAGTCTAATCATATTCACTGAAAATAATAAATTAGTTTCTGGGTGTAAAATTAAGGAAGGGAATTAGGTTGAGAGAAAAACTCCCATATTCATTTTCTGGAAATATTTGAGACAACAATTAATTGAATTGTAAATTGATACTTGTCTACACTCTGTTAGAAATCTGTATCCAGAAATCTGTATGCAGGTCAAGAAATAACAGAACTGGAGATGGAACAACAGACTGCTTCCAAATTGGGAAAGGAGTACATCAAGGCTGTATATTGTCACCCTGCTTTTTAATTTATATGCAGAGTACATCGTGTGAAATGCTGGACTGGATGAAGTACAAGCTGGAATCAAGACTGCTGGGAGAAATATAAATAACCTCAGATATGCAGATGACACCACCCTTATGGCAGAAAGCGAAGAACTAAAGAGTCTCTTGATGAAAGTGAAAGAGGAGAGTGAAAAAGTTGGCTTAAAGCTCAACATTCAGAAAACTAAGATCATGGCATCTGGTCCCATCACTTCATGGCAAATAGATGGGGAAACAGTGGAAACAGTGAGAGACTTTATTTTTGGGACCTCCAAAATCACTGCAGAAGGTGACTGCAGCCATGAAATTAAAAGACACTTGCTCCTTGGAAGAAAAGTTATGACCAACTTAGACAGCATATTAAAAAGCAGAGACATTACTTTGCCAACAAAGGTCAGTCTAGTCAAAGCTATGGTTTTTCCAGTAGTCATGTATGGATGTGAGAGTTGGACTATAAAGAAAGCTGAGTGCCGAAGAATTGATGCTTTTAAGCTGTGGTGTTGGAGAAGACTCTTGAGAATCCCTTGGACTGCAAGGAGATCCAACCAGTCCATCCTAAAGGAAATCAGTCCTGAATATTTATTGGAAGGACTGATGCTGAAGCTGAAACTCCAATATTTTGGTTACCTGATGTGAAGAACTGACTCATTGGAAAAGAAGACCCTGATGCTGGGAAAGATTGAAGGTGGGAGGAGAAGTGGACGACAGAGGATGAGATGGTTGGATCGCATCACCGACTCTATGGACATGAGTTTGAGTAAGCTCCAGGAGTTGGTGATGGACAGTGAAGCCTGGTGTGCTGCAGTCCATGGGGTCCCAAAGAGTCAGACACAACTGAGCAACTGAATTGAACTGAACACTCTGTTAGTATTAAAATAGCCATTGCATTCTTGACCATTCCAGTTTTCTACCACTGGCCAGAGTTCACATGTTTTCTCTAGATAAGATTATTTGTTTAGACAAAATTAAATATATTCCCACATTTTCCTCCCTGGGGTTACATTCACTCCTTTTGTAGCAAGCTGGGAAAATCAAATTAATTTGCCGATAATTCTGTGGTGAGCTCTGGAGTCTAGTGTTTCTTAAACTCAAAAAAAAAAAAAATATTTTTAGTATTATGGAAAATAAAAGAAGACTGAAAAAGTCACTACCTCATAACCTTAGTGAAAATTTTTTAAAATGTTAAATAGAAGTTGTTTAAGACCAGAAGGAAAGGTGTCCATATCTACATCTACAGCATAAATATACAAGCCCCAATTTATTTCTTAGATTATGCCAACATAAAGAAACATTAGGGTATTATTTAAGAAAAAAAAAAAACAAATTTTCTTAAATAATCATACCAAATTGTAAAGAATATAGCAAAAATTTAAATAGAATAAATATGCATTTACTGTTGGTGAACTAGTGCCATGATGTGTGTGTGTGTTCAGTTGCTGAGTCATATCTGACTCTGCAGCCCCACGGGCTATAGCCCACCAGGCTCCTCTGTCCATGGGAGTTCCCCGGCAAGAATACTGGAGGGGGTTGCCATGTCCTCCTCCAGGGGATCTTCCCGACCCAGGGATCGAACCCACGTCTCCTGCATCTCTTATACTGGCAGGCAGACTCTTTACCACTTGAAACACCTGGGAAGCGAGTGCTATGGTATTTCTACCTAACATTTGAATGCAGCAACACAAAGTATCCCACTAATAATATTAATTTCAAAATTATAATGATGCAATCCATCAATGTTCACTTCTTTACACATTTTTTACCAACATATATATATTATCTTCATGCTACTGATTCAAATATATTTCATATTATAGCTTACTTTTCATTTACCAGTAAGATCAAGCATAGTATATCAATATATTTTTTAACTACTACACATACTACATGTGTTGGAACTAATGTGTTGGAACTACATGTGTTGGAACATACTAATGTTATGGAACTTCATTAAAGTTTTTTTGTTTGGTTGTTTGCTTTTTCCTTGTAATATATGCACCAATGTTCACTGAAAATAATATATTTAATCAGTACAATCTAAACTTATTTTCATAGCTAATAGTCTTGTTGCTTATTTATAATTCATGATTGTCTCTTGGGTTCCAGGAAAAAATATGTCAGCATTAAGTATAAAACTAATGTTTTCTCCCATAAAGAAAATTTAAATTGCTTTTGTTAATTGGATGAAAATAATTTTTAAAACTTTACTTTTCAAATCGAGATATCTTATAAACCTGCATTTCTCAACATTTATGTGCCTCATATATCTGCATAAACAACTGTTTGAAGGTTTATAAATGGAATATAAAGCAACTATTCCCTCTTTAGATGGCTTTTAAGACATCTGTGATATGATGTGGAATATTGACAAATGAGA
The DNA here is from genome assembly GCF_033118175.1 of Dama dama. Taxonomy (NCBI): domain Eukaryota; kingdom Metazoa; phylum Chordata; class Mammalia; order Artiodactyla; family Cervidae; genus Dama; species Dama dama. Next base: position 11,228,650 of record NC_083707.1, read on the forward strand.
CCAAGCTGAATGAACATTTGCTTTTCTTACAGAGTAGTATAGTGTGCCTGCTCAGTTGTGGTCTGGGGTCTTTGTGACCCCAGATTGTAGCCCACCAGACTCCTCTGTCCATGGGATTTCTCAGGCAAAATCACTGGAGGGGGTTGCCATTTCCTCTTCCAGGGGATCTTGCTGACACGGGGATTGAATTTACATCCCCAGTATCTCCTGCATTGCAGACAGATTCTTCGCAAAGTGCCACTAGGGAAGCCCTTTCTTACAGAAAAAGACATTCTATGTCACTGTTGTAAGGTTATTATAAATATGAAAAATTTCAGAAGATGTTAAACTATTTTTAAAACAGGGAGAGCACTTCACTGGGTGAGGATGAGTATGGGGTGAGGTTCTTCATTATTTAATTGGCCCATGAACTTAATGATTTAATAAGTGATTATCAAAGTTCACATAAGCCACAGGTTTAACTGCAAAACACAAAATCATGTGATGGTGATTTCCTCTTAGTTCAAATAAAGTATATTCAAAAGTGCTGGACACCATCTGCTATGGTATGAATGTTTGTGTCCCTCGTGTTGAAAACGTAATGTGCAAGGTGATGGCATTAGTGGGCAGGGCCTTTGGGAGGAGATTAGGTATTGAGGGCACAGCCCTCATGGTGGGATTTGTTGTTCAGTTGCTAAGTTTCTGACTCTTTGTAACCCCATGGACTGTAGCCTGCGAGGCTTCTCTGTCCATGGATTTCCCAGGCATGAATACTGGAGTAGATTACATTTCCTTTTCCATGGGATCTTCCCCACCCAACGATTGAACCCGCATCTCCTGCGTTGGCAGGTGGGTTCTTTACACTGAACCCCTGAGAAGCCCTCATGGTGGGATTACTGTTTTTGTAAAAGACCCTGCTTTTCACCTTGTGAGGACACTGCAAGGAGTTGAAGTCCAGTCTGCAACCAAGAGAAGGGGCTCACCAGAACCTAGCCATGTGGAAAACTTGATCTTGGACTTCCCAGCTTCCAGATCTGTGAGCAACACGTTTCTGCTGTTTATAAGCCCCACAGTCTGTTACGTTTGTTACTGTAGCCGCGGGGACTAAGACACCACCTTCGGTGTGTCTTATTCAGAGATCAGAATTACCCACCAAGAATTTTAACCTTAATCTAACACCAATGGAAAACCATGGTACATTTTAAAAAGTGGAAAAAATTTAAAAAAAGAGAAAAAAAGAAACTCAATAAGGCAGCACGATTGGGTGTAGTATTAACATGGATCAGGTGCAATCAAATCAGGTATTCCTCGTGGTCATGTGCACTTTAATTTCTATTATGTTGACACTTAAGAGGATGAGGAGATCTACTTATCAACACTCAGGGCAGGAACATGTGCATTTTTTCCATTTGTTTTCTCACTGTTTTACCTCTGCAAACGCCTTTCTGTGCAGATTACTACTTCACAGTTGCCAAATGTTAAACTTCTGAAATTCATTATGATCAAAGTTATGTGTGTTGTTCTGTTTCTGATTAACCTTAGCAAATGTAGATAATGTCATAATCAGACAGTATTTGACAATACTTACACTTGCAATGTTTCGTGAGCATGTTTAAAAAGATTTGTATTTTCAAGTTTCGTATATAGCAAAAGGACGTGTTTGAGTGTCAAAAAAGGTTTTACTACACTTCGAAATGTTTTACTAACTTTATAATAAGGTATTCAGATTTATGTCACTGTGATGTTACAATAATAAGACACTAAACCATGAATACAGTGCAAATGAAAATGTCCTGTTCAGATATTAATGACTTTAATTTATATAAGAATACATTACATAATCTAGCTATGTGAGGGTTTCCCAGATGGCACTAGTGGTAGAGAATCTACCTGGGAATACAAGAGACGTGAGTTCAATCCCTGGGTAGGGAAGATCCTCTGGAGTAGGAAATGGCAAATCCAGTCCAGTATTCTTGCTTGGAAAAGTCCATGGACAGAGGAGCCTGCTGGGCTCCAGCCCATGGGGTCGCAGAGTCAGACACCACTGAGCGCACACACACACACACACAAGCTACATGAATATATTTTTTTTGTTTATATTTTTAAAGGACTCAGCCAACCTTCTGACTTTCCAAAATTGTACGTGACAGTTGATAGCTCCTTTTCTTGTATAGATTGGGAAAAGACCATTTTTTGTTCACAAATATTGAACTTCCTAGAGTCAAAGAACTCAAGTCCATGTAATTGCTATCAGACAAGAGAAATGACTCTTGAAACTACGCAGCTCATGAATTTCTTTGTGTTCTCATCAACATGGATAGGAGAGGTTATTAAACTGAGCAATGGCTGCTGCCCCTGATTGATGCCACGTGACAGAGTTTAAATCCTTTCCTTTCAGCCTTGTAACACATGCATTTCCCAGTCACGGGCTGGTGGGATTTTAGGTGACTTGTAGTTCTCTGGCATTATTTTCTCATCTCTCAGAGGCTCCACTGGGTTTTTTCCTTCTTCTATTTTTTTTAATCTCACCAATAAAGCTAAACACATCTACTTACAAAATATTAATCGCTGTGTTTTTGTAAAGTTTTTATCAAATATCATTTAAAGTGAATAAAGTTGAAAATATGTTCCTAAATGTTAGAAGTTGCTAAAATTATTTCATTTAAAGAAATATGCTTTATTTTTTATCAAATTGAAAAATTCCTACTGACTTTCTATAGGAATCAAAAAGAGGTATATTCACAAGGTGGCTGCTAATATTATAGGGCTAATTAGATACTCATATATCTTTTTGAGAAACATATATATATATACACACACATACACATTTAGAGAGAGGGATGCAGAGAGCAGATATTTCACATTCTAGAATAAATCAGCAACAGAGATGCACAGTATGTATTTTAGAGAGATTTATTTCTAATATATTCACTCTTAACCAGGTTGGAATGTGTAAGGTGAATTCTATAGAAGTACAATTTAATTCAGAGTAAATGCTCTCAAAATTGTAATAAAGTTAAACGAATGCTAGTTGTTCCTTCCCCGTTCTCATTTCCCTGTCATATTAACAAATGCAGACTCTCTGCCCACTCCCACTCCCCACCCTCCCCCACATACCTGAGCTATAGGTGTGATTCTGTGCCCAAGGGATTTGCAGAGTGTCAATTTCAAGACTTGAGAAAGCATTTTGTAGTAATTCACAGACTCACCACTCCACACTTATACAAAAGTGTTTTCCTTATTTTCAAAGGTAACAACAGTTCCACTCTGAATGCTTTTGAAAGGAAATATCAGATAAATCCAAACAATTCAAAAACAAGACAACAGTTTACATAGAAATAAAAAGTGGAACTTTTCTACCATCCACTGTGGCTTTTGAAATGTCTAAACATTTTCGAAGTAGTAGGGGTCAATTTGCAAGCATGTAAACATTATACTGAGTATACTAAATATCCACTTAATCTTTCCATTTCACTCCTTGGAAAGGATTTAAGCCCATTGTTTTGTTTTACTTCTTGCTAGTATGCCTTTGTGCTATTATGTTTTCTCTGTCCATTTCTTTCTGTTTGGTGATACCTATTCTGTGTAGCACATGTTTGCACCAAAGTTTCACCTTAACCTGACATATCTTTTCTGTCAGCTTAATTAAATTATTAGAAATACTATGAATTTATTTGAAAATTGAAATATAGTTGATACACAATGTTATTTTAGTTTCAGGTGTACTGCCTAGTGATTTGACATGTGCATACATTATAAAATGATCACACAGGTAAGTCTGATAACCATCTGTCCCCATACAAAGTTATTAAAATATTATTGACCAAATTCCTTATACTGTATTTTACATCACTGTGGCTTATTTATTTTGTAACTGGAGGGTTGAACCTTTCATCCTCTTCACTTATTTTGCACGCTTTGCACCTTCCTCCTTTCCGGCAACTGCCCATTTATTCCAATATCTATGAGTCTTCTTTTGTTATGTTTTGCTTTGTGTTTTTTTCTTTGTTTTGGTTTTTAGATTCTGCATATAAGTGAGATCCTGAAGAAATTTGTCTTTTTCTGTCTGATTTATTTCATTTAACATAATACCCTCGAGGGAGCATTGCCCAAACTCAGTGACAAAGAATCTGCCTGAAATATAGGAGATGCAGGTTTGATTCCTGGGTCAGGAAGATTCCCTAGAGAAGGACATGGCAACCCACTCCAGTATTCTTGCCTGGAGAATCTCATGGAAAGAGGAGCCAGATCGCCTATAGTCCATGGGGTTGTAAAGAGTCAGACATGACTGAGTGACTAAACAATAATTAACAAATACCCTCTAGATTCATCCATGTTGTTGCAAATGACAAGATTTCATTTTTTATGGCTAAGTAATATTTCTCTGTATGGAGAAGGAAATAGCAACCCATTCCAGTATTCTTGCTTGAAAACTCCCATGGGGAGAGGAGACAGGAGGTCTATAGTACATGGGATTGCAAAGAGTCGGACATGACTGAAATGACTGAGCACAAGATTTCACTGTATCAATAAACCATATCAGAGTGAAGTTATTTTTAAAAGTTAGATGTGCCTTTACTGACCCTATCTCTTTTTATCTCTTACACTCTCTTTTTCTTTGTGTCATATATATAACTCTATAAATATAAAAGTATATATATTTATCATAATACATATATGAATGCATAAACGTATTTATACAAAAAAAAATGTGGGAAAGTACTTCAGAGAGTTGGCCTAGCTATCTTTGGATAGTGGATGTATTTGCATCAGTTGCAACAAATTACCACAAACAGGGTGGCCTAAAACAACAGAAATGTATTCTCTCACAGTTCTGGAGGCTGGATGTTCAAAGGTGTCAAGCAGGGTGACATTCTTTCCGGATCTCTGGGGGAGAGGTGTTTCTTGCCTCTTTCAGTTTATCGTGGCTCCTGGCATTTCTAGGCTTATAGCAGCATAACTCCAGGCTCGGCCTCCTTCTTCACACAGCCTTCTCTCTGTATCTCTGTGTCTTCTCTTACAAGGACACCAGTCATGAGATTTAAGACACATCTTAATCCAGGCTGATTTAAACTAGAGAGCCTTATCTCGAGAAGGGAATGGCACCCCACTCCAGTATTCTTGCCTGAAGAAATCCGTGGATAGAGGAGTCCAGTGAGTCCAAGGGTCACAAAGAGTCAGATACAACTGAGTGACTAACACTTCAATCCCGGCTGGTTTAAACTAGAAAGCCTTATCTTAATTGTATTGGCAAAGACCCTATTTCTTAATAAGGTCACATTCAGAGGGTCCTGGTGGATAGGAATTTTGGGCGGACATCTGTCAACTGATTATAGTGTGATTACTGCAGTTCTCTTTTTTGTGCCATAAGGTAATTCCTTTCCTTACGCCTGAAAGTGTTAGACGCTCAGTCATGTCCAACTCTTTGCTACACCATGAACTGTACCCACCAGGCTCCTCTGTCCGTGGAATTCTCCAGGCAAGAATGCTAGAGTGGGTCACCATTCCCTTCTCCAGGGGATCTTCCTGACCCAGGGATGGAACCCAGGTCTCCTGCATTAGCAAACAGAGGTTTTACTGTCTGGGCCACCAGGGAAGCCCTTCTATGCTGATGTATCAGATTTACAATGGCAAATTTGGGGATTTATAGTTTTGGGAAAATATATGTTTAAACATGGATATTCAAGGAATGAAAAAATGCAGATAACATTAGAATTGGGAAGTCCTATTAATATAGGCTGAAGCTCTGGATGATGGCTAAGTCATCTCTTTGGATGTTATTAGTCTTGTTCCAGGCACTGCTTCTTAGGACACTGAGTCCAACTTCTCACTAGTTGGTTAGAGAAATAAAAATCAAACATACAGAGAAGTCACTATAAATCTATTATTGGCCAAATTATTTTTCAAGGGAGAAAAATATTGGTGAAGTTGTAGAGCAATTGTAATTGTCATATATTGGTGGTGGAAATGTAAAATGACACAATCTGTGTAGAAAATAGTTTGACAGTTATTCAGTGTTAGACATAGGATTACCGTATTACCCAGTAATTCCAGAGCAGGGTGTATACATAAAAGAGTAAGAAAAAAGATATCTTTTTCAAAAAATGTGTCCATTCAATCTAAGACGTCCATTTTACCTGACAACTGATGGCATAAATTTGTTCATAATATTCCCTTTCATTATCTTGAAAATTCTGCTCTTTCATGCTGGCTATTTACTTTTTTATTGCATCTTTATGTTTAAAGCATGTCTCTTATGCCAGCATATACTAGATCTTACTTTTTAAATTCATTATGACATGACTTAATTGGAGTTTTTAATTTGATATTCAAGGTAATTATCAATATAGCTAGAGTCACAATTTTACAATTTTTTTTCCTTTTGTTTCATCAGTTTTCTGTTTCTCTTTTTGCATCTTCTTCTATTTCATTTATCTGTTGAGAATTTTGACTCCATCTCTTTGCATGATATCATGGTGGATTCTCTACAGATAAAAGCTTACATTCTTGACTTGATACAATCTACTTAGAGTCAGAGTTGTGTCGCTTAATGGAAAATATAGAAACACTAAAAACCACAGAGGATTATCCATCCCACATTATTTATATGATAATCTATGTATGTAATAGATGTACATACTTTGTCATCATAAGACAGTGCTATGTTAGTTTGTTTTAAACAGTTTAAGAATCTTGAAGTCTATAAAACCTAGGAATGCCATATGGTCTCCTTTGTCGCACCAGAAAACTTTAGATGAGTGATTTAAAAAATCCTGTGTGTGACATTACACTGGGACAAGCTGGCTGTGGTATTGAGGAAACACTGGTAGAGAAGCTTTTCTGATCTAATAATGGATGTTGCCTTTACATACCTTCTTTTTAAGCAATATAATTCTGACTACCCTATAAAGGTGAGGAACTGGGAACCACTGAGCACCTCCAAATGGATTTTTAGCAATTACTTCCCACTATGGGTTTTGATTATGTACTAGCAACAGTATGTTTATCTTTGCTCAGTTTGAAGCATTCAGTAATCAGAATGTCATGACATTCACAGAGTCTGAAAGCTGTTAATTTTTTAGTTTCCCTAACTAGGGCATTCCAATTTATCTATCTGGTGATAGGGAAACCCAATTTACTAGGACAAGTTTTCATGAATTGTGTATATACAAACTCTGCTCCTCACTCAAAGAGACTGTACGCTCCTTATTAACTCCCGATAGGTCAGCATGGCTGCATATTCCGTTTGTTTTTTTACCATGTTCAGCTGTGCAAGAATAGACGCAATACAAAGCAGACAAAGAGATTTAACTACAGAATTGTTTTTATAGTATTAAAAGGGAAGATAAATCAAATATATTAAATATTATGCAATATTTGATACATACATATGTGTATATTACATACAAATAGTATGTAATATTTGATATGTATACAAATATGATGGCAGAGAGAGAGAGAGATTGATTCAAGAACAGAACAATTTACAGAAAATTTGGAAAATGATACATTATGTTCAATTCAGTAAATTATCTAGTGATAAATGGTGTATGGGCTTCCCTGGTGGCTCAGTGCTAAAAAACCTGCCCAAAATGCAGGAGACATGGGTTGGATCCCTGGGTTGGAAAGATCCCCTGGAGGAAGGCGGGGCAACCCACTCCAGTATTCTTGCCTGGAGAATTCCATGGACAGAGCAGCCTGGTGGGCTACCATCCATGGGGTCGCAAAGAGCTGGACATGACCGAAGCAACTAAGCACATATTTGAAGCATGAAGCATTAACCTCCCACAATCTGAAAGTCAAATTAGATCTTGTTTCAATTATTTGATACGTTGTCATTTTGAGTTTCTGCATATTTTAAGGCATTAAGATATAAAGTTACTTTACAAGCTTGCAGTTATCACATAGGAAGCTCAAACAAAACCCTATGCACTGTTTATTGTTAGCTTGGTTTACCTTTTAACTCAAGCAGGGTTTTGTTTAGTTTTCCATGATACAGTCCACAAGATCGTACAGGGCATTACAAGAGTATTTCTTAGGCCACCTCCCAAAATCCACTTTCTTATGATCCTGTTCTCTGTTTAGTTAGGAAGCAACAGCATGGCAATAATGACACCTAACCATTCCCTCCCCACATACTCTGCAGCCAGCTAAGCTTCACCAACCATATGAAAACAAACTGTTTAGAACACCACATGCATTCATTACTGCTCTAATAGAAGAGAAATTGCAAGTGAGATTAGTCCTATTACTTGGAGAATGTCGCTAAATGGATTCATTTTACAGCAGGTGGTTCAAATTGTATCCATTCAATTAGCATATGCAGAAACTACTCCTTAGAAAATGAGCAAACATGATACATAAATTTGATTGCCTTTTAAGTCTTTAGGTAATCATAGTTATATTTTAAACAATCTACTAAAAGATAAGCCATAGCATTTGGAAGATTTATTAAGAGAAAAACAAATCTCCGCTAAAATATTACCCATTGTTGCATTTCAATATTTGCAAAGTGTTTACATATTCCTCAGACTCTTATTCAAAAATTTATTGGTTTAATTATAGTCTACTCTAAAGAAAATTTTAAAGCAGCTTAATTATTCAATAATTAATTCTTTCAGCCAATAAATATTTGCCATTAAATTGCATGTGTAGGCACCGTGCCTATGCTAAGAATAGAATGGTAAACAAAACACATATGCCCTTGATGACAGTGAGTTATATAAACAATAGAGCAAAACAAAATAAAGCATACTATGAAAGATAAGAAAAGATAAAATCAGTTAACTTAGATGAGTTTGAGTAAACATAAAATCTTTAACTGAATAATATGAATTCTACACGTATACTAGGTGATACGTGTTTCATATAAATCAAGAAGTAGCTGAATAATCAACTATCAATTCGGAAATTTCTGAAAAGCAAAGATATATCAACATTGTTATCCCAAATATACCTAACATTCATAAGGAGGCAGATGTGATGCTAAAAACTGTGCTCAATGAAAACAGTGTTACAGGGACTTCCCTGCAGTCCAGTGGTTAAGAGTCCACACTTCCGCTGGAGGGGATATGGGTTCGATCCCTAATCAGGGAATTTAGATCCAGCATGCTGCACGGTGCAGCCAAAAAAATATAATATAAAAATATTCTTTAAGAAAACGGTGATAGGTTTATTTCTCATACATATAAATAGCAATATTCTTATGCCCTTCAGCAAAAAAAAGTAAAAACAAACGTCATTTGGGATATTTCTTCCTGTGCTATTCAATACGGCTGTGATTAACTACATGAGTTATATAAATTTAAAATTTGGACAATTAAAATTAGTTAGAAATTCAGTTCCTCAACTGTGTTAGACACATGTCAAGTGTTCAGACAAGCATCTCAGAATGTTTTATTGCGTGGCTGGCTGTGATCTGGACAGTCTATTCAAACATACACCCGAAACTTCAAAACCTATGAAACAAGTTAAACATTCCATCAGTAAAACATCTTGGACATTCTTGTAAATACTGTATTACCATGTCTACATTTTTGTGATTCTTTAGTTTTTTCTATAGTCTATGTATTCATTCACTATCTTCATTCATTTATACTTATGTTTAGTTTTTCTTTTCTAATTAGATTCAAACCCTCTAATTATTTATTAATGAGTCTACTTTTCTACACTGTCCACAACTATATGGAGATAACATCACGTGCACACATACACACACACAATTTAATTAAATGTTGTAATATTTTCTCAGATGATAATGTGTCTAAGTCAGTTCTTTAATTGTAAAAAATGACCATATAATGTAAAGAAGTTAATAATACAGAGAAATGAGTATGAAATAAATGGGAAATATCTGTGGTATCTTTTATAAAACTGTTGTAAATTTAAAATTTCTTTTTTTAAGTGCAGGCATGGAGAGATTGTGATTTATTTTAGTTGGGGCAAGGAAGATAAAATCCAATGATTTTATTCTCTTCTGGGCTGTTGCCATTTTATGATCAAGAAATACCTTTTACTTGGCATGAAAAGGTGTCAGATGAAACTCTCTATACCAGACAGTTGACTCCAAGGATGCACCTCTATTTCAACACACATCAAACCCTGGAGAAGGAAATGGCAACCCACTCCAGTATTCTTCTTTGGGAAATCCCAGGGACAGAGAAGCTTGGCAGGCTACAGTCTATGGGGTCACAAAGGAGTAAGACACAGCTTAGTGACTAAACAACAACAAATATTAAAATTGCACAAATTCTCAAGACAGATGGGGGAGGATCTTAGCTGTGCAAAAAGTGTGCTCTAATCTCAGGAAAAGCTTGTAAAATGTTTTTAAGAAAAGCAAAAAGGAATCTAGCTCTATGACTCTGCAATTCTACTATTGTTGTAAATACCGCAAATAAATGAATGAATCAGTTCAATTCAGTCGCTCGGTGGTGTCCAACTCTTTGTGACCCCATGGACTGAAGCACGCCAGGCCTCCCTGTCCTTCACCAACTCCCGGAGTTTACTCAAACTCATGTCCATAGAGTCAGTGATGCCATCCAGCCATCTCATCCTCTGTTGTCCCCTTCTCCTCCCACCTTCAATCTTTGCCAGCATCAGGCTCTTTTCCAATGAGTCAGTTCTTCGCATCAGGTGGCCAAAGTATTGGAGTTTTAGCTTCAGCATCAGTCCTTCCAATGAAAATTCAGGACTGATTTCCTTTAGCATATGCTCACCTGAAGACTTCTTAAGAATATTTATAATTGCATTAATTCTGAAGTGAAATCAGAAGGGAAGAATGGCAACCTGCCCCAGTATTCTTGTCTGGGAAATCCCGTGGACAGAGGAGCCTGGCGAGCTGCAGTTCTGGGGTTGCAAGAGTTGGACACGACTGGGTGACTGAACAACAAGAAGACTCAAGGGAAACCAGGCAAGACTGGCTAGATAATCTGGGACTTTTTCCTAGGGTGCACGGATGCTCCATGTCTAAGTCGTTTCAAACTGTTTGAGACCCCGTGGACTGTAGCCCGCCAGGCTTCTCTGTCCTTGGGATTCTCCAGGCAAGAATACTGGAGTGGGTTGCCATTTCCTCCTCCAGGGGATCATCCCCACCCTGGAACTGAACCTGTGTCTCCTGTATTGGCAGAAGGATTCTTTACCACTGAGCCACCTGGAAGCCCCTCTGGTAAGGTAGCAGGTGCTATTTCTAGGGTAAAGTGAGCGAACTGAGGCTGCTGAGTTGTGACTGGTGTGTGTTTCTTTGACCGGATGACTTAGGCCATTGGGGCAGCTTCCATCTTGTAGGTTACCATATACGTGAATTCACTGTGTCAGAAAGAAAAACGTGTACACGAATGGCCAAGTAACCACAGTTCAGAGATACAGCTCAAGGGCCGATGGCACATGCGCTCTGGGGACTGTGGTAATCAAGTGGAGCTGGAATCAAGTTTTTAAGCAGAACGTGTTTTAATCTCACTCTGACAGATATCTCCTACTTTAAAGCATATGATCGACGGACCGCGCAGAAGCGCGCCGGCTGTGACTGACCGCGCAGAAGCGTGGCCGTGGAGGAGCTAGCCCTCGCCCAAGGTCAGGGGTAGTGACCAAGAGCACCAGGCTGCCGCAGCGCAGGAGCGACGGCCGAGAGGAGCTTCCCCACCCTGAGGTCAGGGGCGGCGGCCGAGAGGAACTACCCCACTCCCGAGGTCAGGTGCCCCGCCTGAGAGGAGCTACCCGACCTCCAAGGAGCCGCGGCTGCGCGGGTGCAGGAGGGCCGAGAGGACTACTCCACGTTCAAGGTCAGGAGGGACATCCGTGAGAAGATACCCCTGGTCCAAGGTAAGGAGCAGTGGCTGCGCTTTGCTGGAGCAGCCGTGAAGAGATGCCCCACGCCCAAGGTAAGAGAAACCCAAGTAAGACGGTAGGTGTTGCGAGAGGGCATCAGAGGGCAGATGCACTAAAACCATAATCACAGAAAACTAGCCAATCTGATCACAGGACCACAGCCTTGTCTAACTCAGTGAAACTAAGCCATGCCCTGTGGGGCCACCCAAGACGGTCAGGTCATGGTGGAGAGGTCTGACAGAATGTGCTCCACTGGAGAAGGGAATGGCAAACCACTTCAGTATTCTTGCCTTGAGAACCCCATGAACAGTATGAGAAGGAAAATGATAGGATACTGAAAGAGAAACTCCCCAGGTCGGTAAGTGCCCAATATACTACTGGAGATCAGTAGAGAAATAACTCCAGAAAGAATGAAGGGATGGGGCCAAAGCAAAAACAATACCCAGTTGTGGATCAGACTGGTGATAGAAACAAGGTCTGATGCTGTAAAGAGCAATATTGCATAGGGACCTGGAATGTTAGGTCCATGAATCAAGGCAAATTGGAAGTGGTCAAACAGGAGATGGCAAGAGTGAATGTTGACATTCTAGGAATCAGTGAACTCAAATGGACTGGAATGGGTGAGTTTAACTCAGATGACCATTATATCTACTACTGTGGGCAGGAATCCCTTAGAAGAAATGGAGTAGCCATCATAGTAAAAAAAAGAGTCTGAAATGCAGTACTTGGATGCAATATCAAAAATGACAGAATGATCTCTGTTCGTTTCCAAGGTAAACCATTCAATATCACAGTAATCTAAGCCTATGCCCCAACCAGTAATGCTGAAGAAGCCGAAGTTTAACAGTTCTATGAAGACCTACAAGACCTTTTAGAGCTAACACCCCAAAAAGATGTCCTTTTCATTATAGGGGACTGGAATGCAAAAGCAGGAAGTCAAGAAACACCTGGAGTAACAGGCACATTTGGCCTTGGAGCACGGAATGAAGCAGGGCAAAGGCTAATAGAGTTTTACCAAGAGAACGCACTGGTCATAGCAAACACCCTCTTCCAACAACACAAGAGAAGACTCTACACATGGACATCACCAGATGGCCAACACTGAAATCAGATTGATTATATTCTTTGCAGCCAAAGATGGAGAAGCTCTATACAGTCAGCAAAAACAAGACCGGGAGCTGACTGTGGCTCAGATCATGAACTCCTTATTGCCAAATTCAGACTTAGACTGAAGAGAGTAGGGATAACCACTAGACCATTCAGGTATGACCTGAATCAAATCCCTTATGAATATACAGTGGAAGTGAGAAATAAATTTAAGGGACTAGATCTGATAGACAGAGAGCCTGATGAACTATGGATGGAAGTTCATGACATTGTACAGGAGACAGGGAACAAGACCATCTCCATGAAAAAGAAATGTAAAAAGGCAAAATGGTTCTCTGAGGAGGCCTTACAAATAGCTGTGAAAAGAAGAGAAGCAAAAAGCAAAGGAGAAAAGGAAAGATATACCCATTTGAATGCAGAGTTCCAAAGAATAGCCAGGAGAGATAAGAAAGACTTCCTCAGCGATCAAGGCAAAGAAATAGAAGAAAACAACAGAATGGGAAAGCCTAGATATCTCTTCAAGAAAATTAGAGATACAAAGGGAACATTTCATGCAAAAAATGGGCTCAATAAAGGACAGAAATGGTATGGACCTAACAGAAGCAGAAGATATTAAGAAGAGATGGCAAGAATACACAGAAGAACTGTACAAAAAAGATCTTCATGACCCAGATAATCACGATGGTGTGGTCACTCACTTAGAGCCAGATATCCTGGAATGTGAAGTCAAGTGGGCCTTAGAAAGCACCACTACAAATAAAGCTAGTGGATGTGATGGAATTCCAATTGAGCTATTTCAAATCCTGAAAGATGATGCTGTGAAAGTGCTGCACTCAATATGCCAGCAAATTTGGACAACTCAGCAGTGGCCACAGGACTGGAAAAAGTCCGTTTTCATTCCAATCTCTAAGAAAGACAATCCCAAAGAATGCTCAAACTACCGCACAATTGCGCTCATCTCACATGCTAGTAAAGTAATGCTCAGAATTTTCCAAGCCAGGCTTCAGCAATATGTGAACTGCGAACTTCCAGATGTTCAAGCTGGTTTTAGAAAAGGCAGAGGAACCAGAGATCAAGCTGCCAATATCCGCTGGATCATTGAAAAAGTAAGGGAGTTCCAGAAAAACATCTATTTCTGCTTTATTGACTACGCCAAAGCCTTCGACTGTGTGGATCACAATAAACTGTGGAAAATTCTGAAAGAGATGGGAGTACCAGACCACCTGACCTGCCTCTTGAGAAACCTGTATGCAGGTCAGAAAGCAACATTTAGAACTGGACATGGAACAACAGACTGGTTCCATATAGCAAAAGGAGTACGTCAAGGCTGTATATTGTCACCCTGCTTATTTAACTTATATGCAGAGTACATCATGAGAAACGCTGGGCTGGAAGAAGCCCAAGCTGGAATTAAGATTGCCGGGAGAAATATCAATAACCTCAGATATGCAGATGACACCACCCTTATGGCAGAAAGTGAAGAGGAACTAAAGAGCCTCTTGATGAAAGTGAAAGAGGAGAGTGAAAAAGTTGGCTTAAAGCTCAACATTCAGAAAAATAAGATCATGGCATCTGGTCCCATCACGTCGTGGGAAATAGATGGGGAAACAGTGTCAGACTTTATTTTTCTGGGCTCCAAAATCACTGCAGATGGTGATTGCAGCCATGAAATTAAAAGACGCTTACTCCTTGGAAGGAATGTTATGAGCAACCTAGATAGCATATTAAAAAGCAGAGACATTACTTTGCGAACAAAGGTCCATCTGGTCCAGGCTATGGTTTTTCCAGTGGTCATGTATGGATGTGAGAGTTGGACTGTGAAAAAAGCAGAGCGCCGAAAAATTGATGCTTTTGAACTGTGGTGTTGGCGAAGACTCTTGAGAGTCCCTTGGACTGCAAGGAGATCCAACCAGTCCATCCTGAAGGAGATCAGTCCTGGGTGTTCATTGGAAGGACTGATGCTGAAGCTGAAACTCCAATACTTTGGCCACCTCATGTGAAGAGTTGACTCATTGGAAAAGACCCTGATGCTTGGAGGGATTGGGGGCAGGAGGAGAAGGGGACAACAGAGGATGAGATGGCTGGATGGCATCACCGACTCAATGGGCATGAGTTTGAGTAAACTTTGGGAGTTTGTGATGGACAGGGAGGCCTGGCATGCTGTGGTTCATGGGGTTGCAAAGAGTCGGACACGACTGAGCAACTGAACTGAACTATTTCTGTAAAGTTTCCTCAAACACTGTAAGGAACAAATATGTCGCATTGCATGGTTAAAATATGTAATGTTTGATTCTAACACTGACTGTAGAACACCGCGGTTCTACAATCTTATTTCAGCTGAAAGGAAATGGGTTTTTGCTAATTCTCCTGTAAATTAAATACATTATTCTGAACAGTGAAAATTGCATTTCATTTATGACCTCACATGAGAAATTCTAGCACATAATTTCCTAAGTTTTTTATATTTATCAAGTTTCTTTTTGGTTTTTCTCTGCTTTGTACTCATAGAATCGAAGGGCTATTTAATCAATGATTTTTTTTTTTGTTTGTTTTTTACGTGAATCCTATGTCATATTATTCCAGGATATATTGGTTGGCATTTTCTCCCCTTATTTCAAATCTTCATTCCCAAGGAGATTGTTTGATTTTGTGAAACTCTTTGGTTTAATTTATTTTTTGAATCTGATTCTGATGGAAAATTTTAACAAAACAAAATACTTGCATTTCAATAGTCATTGCTAATTCCATGATGTGCTAATTCCATGATGTTTTCAAGTGATTAACAGTTCCATTTTAATTCATAGTAATTATTAAAGATATGTTTTCTTTTTCTTTTTTAGGATAAAATTTTACTTTAACAGCTTCTTGATGCCTATTTAGATAAACTGCCTAAAATAACTAAGTAGAAAAATAGTGACTATTTGATTGATTCTGAAAAAATATTAAAAAAGGCAAGAAGAGGAAGATTTGAATTATTATTTCTTCATGGCAGTTAATTTCAGACACATATTGTGTTTTCTCCACAGTTTTCATACAGAACTAAGACAACTGGTATAAACTAAACATCAGTCAATCTGTGAATGATTTGGCTATTATGCAAAACTTTCTTCTGAAATTTTAAATCAGCTTAATTGAAAAAATACAAAACAAACTCAGTCAAGAGTCTTCTTGGGTATTAACTGATACAAAATTAATTCAAATTAATTTTAAGAAATGTAATTTTGGTTCATGTAACTGGTTGGTATCAGGTCAGAGAATTAAGGCTTACCATGAAGACAGTCTCTTTCATTATTTGTGTCTGATTTTCCTGGATCAGCTTTGCTCTTTGACAATTCTCCCTTCCCAGTTGTTACAAGCAACTGCAGTTTTAGATAATTTTATGGTTAAGAATCCTAGAATACAAAGCAAGCCTTTTTCTGTATAACTCCAGACACCTTTCTGGAGTTGATTCTAAATGGACTGGTATAGATCATATAACCACTGAAATAGAATGTAATAAATGGCTTAGCATGTGCCTAGCACATGGCATTTTAGTCTTAAACATTGTTGGTAAATTGGTGCAGTGCTGTGGGCGGCAGTATGGAAAGTGAAAGTGAAAGTCGCTCAATTGTATCCAGCTCTTTGTGACCCCATGGATTATGCAGTCCCTGGAGTTCTCCAGGCCAGAATACTGGAGTGGTAGCTGTTCCCTTCTCCAGGGGATCTTCCCAATGCAAGGATCGAACCCAGGTCTCCCACATGGCAGGGAGATTCTTCAGCTGAGCCACCAGGGAAGCCCAACCTTATGGAGGTTCCTGCCAAAATGATAGTAAAAGTAGAATATTTTCCTCAAAAAGAAAATAAAACTAGAACTACCATTTGACCCAGTGATCCAACTCTTTAGTATACAGCCAAAGGAAAAGATATGCTATCAAAGAGATATGTGCATACCCATGTTTATTAAAGCACTGTTTACAGTCAGCAAATACATGAACAACTGGTGTCTACCAAGTGATGAATTAATAAAAAAGCTGGGATATATATCCATGCAGTCATCCCTCAGAATCCAAGAAGGATTGCTCCAGGCCCCATCTCTGATACAAAATCCAGACATGCTCAAGCCCTATTGTTAGCTGTCTGGATCCACATGTTCCTCATCCATGGAGCCAACCAATTGGATAGTATCAACATTCAGATATGCAACTTGCAGAGATGGGGAGCCAATTGAATATTTATTGAAAAATCTGGAAATAAGTGCACTTCTACAGTTCAAACCCATGTTGTTAAAGGGTCAACTGTACATATATTCAGCCTTGAGAAAGAAGGGAATCCTGCCATTTGTGACAATGTGGATGGAACTTGAGAGTATTACGCTAAGTGAGAGAAGTAAGACAGAGAAGGACAAATATTGCATGGTGTCACTTATATGTGGAATCTAAACAAAACCAAAGGAAAAATCAACATCATAGACTCATAGAAACCAAGCAGAAAAGTGGTTGCCAAGGGCTGACTGGGAATTGGGAAATAGGACATAGTTGATTAAAGGGTATGAACTTCCCTGTAAGGTGAAAAAGATCTGAGGATCTAATGTATAACACAGTGACTGTAGTTAGTAACACTGTATTGGATACTATATTTGAAATTTACTAAGAGAACAAAACTTAAATGTTCTGACAAAAAAAAGAAAAAAGTGAGGGGATGAACGTGTTAACTCAGTGTGGGGAATCTTTTCACAATGTATGCATTTAAATACACACACACACACACACACGTGTATAGTATATGTTGTTGTTGTTTAGTCGCTAAGTAGTGTCTGACTCTTTATGACCCCATGGACTGTAGCCCACCAGGCTCCTCTGTCCATGGGATTCTCCATGCAAGAAAATTGGAATGAGTTGCCATTTCCTCCTCCAGAGCATCTTTCCAACCCATGGATTGAACCCAAATCTCCTGCGTCTTCTGCATTGGCAGGCAGATTCTTTACCACTGAGCCATTTGGGAAGCCCATATAGTATATATATTATAATATATATTATATATAATATTTCTATATATACAATTATTATTATTCATAAACACATATATTAATAGGATTGGAAATCAAATTATATAGACTGAGAAGGGGGAAAGGGTCATTACCAAATGAAAAAAAGTACTTTTGTTGTCAGAAAAAGAGATTCAAGAATGCAAAGCAACAGATGTATTTCAGTCTTATGTATATATCCTTCAATTATTACATAAGATGGCATTCAAAAACAATTATATGTATGCACACATATTTACACATAGGCAGAGGACATAAAAGTATATAATATTTAGCATTTTTATTCTTTAGGAAAGAGAGGACATTTTACCTTCAAAACCATTAGAACACCATAAAATGGTCGTATGTGTTTAAGCAACTCTTTGTCAATACTCAATGAACTACAGTAGCAATTTTAAAAATTATATCCCTTTTGTGCTTTATAATTGCAGTGCTCAGAAGCTGCTGTCTGTGCTCAGTGAGACAGTTGACCAGTGGTCATAGACTGACCTCTGACCTCTGTCAACAACAGTCTATGCATGACTGCCTCTAAGTCAAAGTTCGTAAATTAGAGTGTCCGTGAGCAGCCCTCAGCCATCATAGGCAGATACAGGTGAATCCCAAAGTTGAATGGATATGCTGTCCTATTTCATTTTCAAAAACATGGTAATAGGAATGCACTTGGATAAAATATATTAGAGATTTAAAACTAGATCACTAAACTAACACTTATTGATAAATTGCGTGCTAAGAATGCCGCATATAATTCTGTGTATCCTTTTGTCATTTTCAAAGAATATAGACTTGCATTTTGATGAGATACATTAATTCAATTAACTTAAGATTTACTTTAAGCAAACAGTTTAAAAACTACCTCTAATAGAACACCTAATCATTTATACTAATTCCTTCTCAAATGTAAAGAATTCACAGGGGAAATTATTAAATGTAGAGCAAGACAATATTCTTTTTAATTTGTACAATTTAGATAATATAAAATCAATGACAAACTATATAAAGATGTAAAAAATCATATTGGAGTGCTAGTAAGTTTTCAAGCAATTAGAATGATGTATTTTGTGAAAATTATGCTTAATTTTCAATTATTTACCCTCATGGAACATATCTTATATGCAATAATAGTGCAACTATGGAATACAAAACAGAAAGCATGACAATAAACTAAGAGCTGAAAGAAACTTAAAATACCATTAGTTTTTGTTTTTAAGACATGTCGATTTTTCCCCAAGGCAGAGAATTTGGACAGGCATACATGCAGTCAGAGTTCAAACTGTCAAAGAAATAATCCCATGTTCAATGACAACAATGTAGGAAAAGAAATAGCAAAAGCGGTAGGGTAGCAGGCAGTTTGAGTCTTATATTGAGGCTTACTGAAAATGGTGAGGAAAAATATAGTCTCCATACTCGGCGTATGTTACCTCTCTTCCACCTGCTCTTCTCGATCTGTGCAGGGGGTGGATTTCCGATGTTCATATTTAGAAATCACCATTTTTTTTTTGTTTGGTTAGTATGGACAGAGTTTTATAAGATGTAAAAGTTGAACTAAAGATTTTCTCTAGAGTAGGAATGGGAGGCAGAACTTGCCTAAATCATGCAATTCTTACTTTTTTTTTTCTAAATTAACCTGTTAGTGATTTATTCTAACTCATTGTTATCTATATACTAGCTTTTACCTTTAGAGAAAAAAGTCTATTATGGACATATGAACACATTGCTATTCAAATATGTAAATGTAGAACTAACTTTTTCATAACATCTTCAATAGTGTGTATTTGAATAATTTTTCTGGCAGTTTCATGCTGGTGATTTTTCTTTTTTAAAATGCAAGCCACTGATTTTTTAAGAAACACTTTTAGACCAAAAGTTGCATATTAATATTGCACACAAACAATTTTATTAAAATACAGGCTGAGACATAATATGTGATTGTTCAGTCTCTAACTGTGAGAAAGTGATAAGGATAGCCTTTTGAGATTGTGTGACTCATGTTACAGGTTTGTCTTATTCACACACATAAAGTCTGTAAAGCCCAAAATTAATCCCTGAGGCATGTTAATGTGCTTCTTTGACAACTCTTATTAACTATAACAAGGTATTTAAATTGCAGATACGCTGCTGGGTGAATATTCAAAAGGCACTTGACAGCGCTACACCAGAATACCAGATGCTCCGTACAGAACGTTCCTTGTTTTATTTTGTGATTTATGAAAGATTGGCTTAGTTTTCTATTTTCCTGGCATTAGAGAGAGGAAAAGAAAGGAGGAGGGAAGAATAGGAAGTCACAGAGATGTCAAGAGTCAATCATATGTCAGACACTTTACCTTCTTCCCCTCAAAACTGTGACATGAACACAGATATTCATGCCTCTTCATTTCACCTTTGCTCTTCTGCCTGAACTTGTCTCCTTTTTTTTTGGCCCCACCTGACTTTTCAAGGTGTAATTTTCTGATTTTTTAGTCTTTCCATGACACTATCAATTGACATTAAGTTGCTAGAATATAGGTATATTTATCTTTCCTTATTTTACTTAATTTGAATGTTAATTAAATAATTTGGCTTCAGTCTTTAAAAAAAACTGGTATTGTTTTTGCTTTGCTCAGAAGGAAATGGTTTACACCCCTTGGGCCTTAGGATATTCTTGATAATCATTATAAGGTGATCGGGGGCTTCCTAGGTGGTGCCAGTGGAAAAGAACCCACCCACCACTGTAGGAGACATAAGCGACGCGGGTTGGATCCCTGGGTCAGGAAGATGCCCTGGAGGAGGGCATGGCAACCCACTCAATTATTCTTGCCTGGAGGATCCCATGGACAGAGGAGCCTGGCAGTTTACAGTCCATAGAGTCACAAAGAGTCAGACACTACTGAAGCGACTTAGCACATATAAGGTGATTGATTTTTTTCCTGAAGCAGCAAAGTAAGTTTTAGTAGTTGAGTGATTCCCCAGAGATTAAGGAGGATACCTGTTTTTCTGTCCTATCACAAACTCTGAACACAGATCTATCCCCTGCCCCCCATTACTTGAATAGGAAGCCACAGCAGAATACCATGAAATAACTATGAATGTCAGAGTCTGATAGACTTGGTCTTAATCCCACTTCCATCTCTTCTTGGTCTGCATACACGACCTACTCACAACCTCAGATTTCTCTCTCATAATTAATAGAACATTGCCTCTTCTCGAGGTTGACAGAAAAATTAAATTGCTAATATGAACTTGAAATGAGTTGACATTACATTAAAAAAGAACAGGGCTTGACATCTATCATTTGGTTATAATATTTTATGATTATATCAATCTTTCCCAACTACCTATTTTTTAAAACTTAGCTTTTTTTTTATTCATGTAGGGACTAGAAATATGGGGATAATGAAGGAAACTGAAAAAGGAAACTCAAGAGATTACACATAGATATTGAGTGACTATTCCATTCACACAAACTGCCACATTAAAGATTAGCAAAGTTATGTCTATGCACAATTGAATATCAGTCTTTGCTGACCTGGTTCCCTTGACTAACTTGTCACCCCTACCCTCTGCTTTCATCAGTCTGTGCCCAGCACTTCAGTCATAACAATCCAAAGCTGCACTTCTATGCTACAAGAAAGGCTCCTTTTGTACATAAATCCAAATATTGCAAAATTTTCTTAAACCCTCCCATTTGTAATATGGACTCTGAAGCTTTCTAATCCATTATACTTCTTTTTTCATATATTTGAATATTTGCAGTAAAATACATATAATATAAAACTTGAATTTGAGCCATTATTAAGTATATAATTCAGTGACATTGGTTGCAAGCACCATAATTATTTCCATGCTGTTTCATCTCCCCAGACAGAGACTCTAAGGCCATTTTGTTCATTTCCCCTCACCCTAGCCCCTGGTAATATTTATTTTATGTTCTCTCTATATGGGTCTCCACATTCTAAATATTAATATTTTAATGTAAGTGGAATCATACAATGTTTGTCCTTTTGTGTCTAGCTTATTTCATCTAGCATGATGCTTTTGTGGTCCATGCATGAGGTAGCCTGCATGAGAACTTCATCACTTTTTTATGGTTGGATGATATTTCATTGCATGTACATATCATGTGTTAGTTTTCCAGGCTGCTATAACAAAAGGCAACAAACTGGGTGGCTTAAACAACAGAAATTTGTTGCATAAAATTTCTGGGTTCTGGGAGTCCATAATGAACAGTCAGTGGGTTGGTTCCTTCTAAAGACTATGAGGAAAGATCCACTCCAGCCTCCTCTCCTTGGCTCACAGATGGTCATCATCTCCTTTTGCCTGTTTATAGCGTCCCCCTCTCTGTATTGTTGGACTGCAGCACACCAGGCTTCCCTGTCCTCCACTGTCTCCCAGAGTTTGCTCAAATTCATGGCCGTTGAGTTGGTGATGTCATCCAACCATCTCATCCTCTGCTGCCCTCTTATCCTTTTGCTTTCAATCTTTCCCAGCATCAGGGTCTTTTCCTCTCTGCTTGTCTATCTCCAAAGTTCCCATTTGTTTAAGGACACCATTCATACACCATTCATATGGGGCTTCCCTTATAGCTCAGTTGGTAAAGAATCTGCCTGCAAGGGAGGAGACCTGGGTTCGGTTCCCGGGTTGGGAAGATCCCCTAGAGAAAGAAATGGCAATCCACTCCAGTATTCTTGCCTGGAAAATCCCATGGACAGAGGAGCCTTGCAGGCTGCAGTCCACGGGGTTTCAAGAGTCAGACACGACTGAGCAACTAAACCACCACCACCACCATTCATATTGGATTAAGGGCCTGACCTACTCCAATAAGACCTCATCTTCACTAATTACTTCTGCAACAATTCTATTTTTAAATAAGAACACATTTTGTGATACTGAAGGTTATGAATTCACACTGGAGCTATGGAGGGAAAGAAAATTAAACCCCAAAACAATCACATTTTATTTTATCCATTCATCTGTTGATAGACACTTGGGATGTTCCCACTTTTTGGCTATTGTGAATAATATTGCAACAAATATTGTTTGAGTCTTTATTTCCAATTTTTTAAAAAATATATATACACCTAGGAATAGAATTTCTGGACCATATGGTAATTCTATGTTTAGCTTTCTGAGGAACTTTGGAGTAACTTTCTTGTGGATTCTGTGGAATTCTAAAGTATAGAATTATGTTATTTACTAATAGGTAGTTTTATTTCTTCCTTTCAAACCTAAATGTCCTTTGCTTATTTATTTCTTTCTCTCCTTTAAATGTCGACTGGAAATTACAGTATAATGTTAAGTAGCAGAGATGAAAGCAAGCACCCTTGTCTCTTTACTGGCCTTAGAGGGAAAGCCTTCAGTCTTTCACCAGCCAGTGTGATGTTAGCTGAGACTTTTCATCAATGGCATTATCATGTTGAGGAAATTCTTTTATTGCTAGTTTTCTGACTTTTTTGGTATCATGAAATGGTGTTGGATTTTGTCAAGTGCTTTTTTTGTGTCAATTGAGATAATGAATTTTTTCCCTTTGCTCTGTTAATGTGGTGTATTACATTGATTGAGTTTTCTTATATTTAATTACTCTTGCATTCCTGAGGTAAATCTCCTTCGAGTATGGTCTGTAATTCTACTAAAATTTTGTTGGATTCAGTTTTGCTGTATTTTATTGAAGATTTTTACATTAATGTTCATAAAAGATATTGGTCTTTAATTTTCTTTCCTTGTGATATCTCTATTGAGTTTTGGTTTCAGGATAGTGCTGGCCTCACAGAAAGAGTTAGGAAGTATTTTTGGATGAGTTTGAGAAGGATTGATGTTAATTCCTTAAATATTTGATAGAAGTAACCACTGAAGCCATTTGGTTAGGGACTTTTCTTCCTTGGAAGTTTTTGTATTATTGATTCAATGTCTTTAACTTGTACAAGTCAATTTAAATTTTTTTTTTTTCCTTGAGTGAGTTCAGGCTATTTTCAAGAATTTGTCCATGTCATTTACTCTGTCTAATTTGTTAGAGTACAATTGTTCATAATACCCTCTTATAATACTTTCTTTTTTATTTCTGAAAGTTGGAAGTAATATTCCCACTTTTATTTCTGATTTTAGTTATTTGCATCTTTTTTTGTGTTAGTCTTGCAAAAATTTGTCAATAGGATTGGCTAATACAGCAAGGAGATCCAACCAGTCAATCCTAAAGGAGATCAGTCCTGAGTGTTCATTGGAAGGACTGATGTTGAAACTGAAACTCCAATACTTTGGCCACCTGGCGCATAAGAGCTGACTCATTTGAAAAGACCCTGTTGCTGTGAAAGATTGAAGGCAAAAGGAGAAGGGGATGACAGAGGATGAGATGGTTGGATGGCATCACTGACTCAATGAAGATGAGTTTGAGTAAGCTCCGGGAGTTGGTGATGGACAGGGAGGCCTGGCATGCTGTGGTCAATGGGGTCATGAAGAGTCAGACACACTGAGCGACTGAACTAAACTGAATTCAGTATTTTCAAATGACACATTAAACCACACAAAGACAAGGAGGAACCTTAAATGTATATTCTTATGAAAGAAGCCAATGTAAAAAGGCTGTGTAAAAATTACTGTGTAATTCCAATTATAAGGCACTTTGGAAAAGGCAAAATTATAGAGACGGTAAAAAGATGAGTGGTCATCGGGTGTTTGGTGGGGGCAGAGATAAGTGCAAGAGATTTTAAGGCAGTGAAACCATTCTGTATGATACTGTATGACTAACTAGGTATCATTACAAAGTTGTCAAAACCCATAGTGTATACAACATGAAGAGTGAACCCTAATGTAAACTATGGACTTTACTTAAAAATATCGTATGAGAGTTTGTTCACCAATTGTTATGCATGCCCCACACTACTGCAAGTTGCTAAATAATAAAAATGTGAAGGGAGAGGGGATGTTTTTAGTAACTTTGCACTGTGAACTCAATTTTTCTGTCAATCTAAAACTGTTCTAAGAAATAAAGTCTTTTTCTAAAAATGAAAAAAAGAACTTTGAATATGAAAAAAAAAAAAAAAAAAAAAACCCTCAGAAAGAATCAATGTAGCTTGAGAGCTTAAAAGAAACATGCTTAATGAGTGTTGTATAATTAGACACTTTGGTCCAGCTGCAAACAGAGTAACTTTCCAACTGGTTTTTAGAAAAGCCCAATTTTCTATTTATCTTTATTTTTTTTTTTCATTTTGGTAGTGTTTAATCTGAAGTTGACCAAGGGAATAATTTGAAGTTGGAGCATTATCCACCCTTTGTATAAAAACAGCACAGATAATATCATTTTTAATATTTTGGTATATACACACTATTTTGTCAGTCTTTTGTATTTTGTGAGTAAAAGTGAGATTTTAGTTTTGATGTTTTTGTTAATCCATAATGCAAAATTTAATTAAAAAACAACATGAGTGTTTGTACTGGCTTCAGTACATCTTCTACTAGCTTCGCCGCTCATAAAGTGTGATTATATCTTGAGCACAATGCATGCTGCTCACAGCCAGCTGTGGAACTTGGTTGAGCCAGCAGGACCTTCAAGACCCCCTTTCTCAGGACAACTATAAGCCCATGATGAGCCCCTAGTGTTTGGATCAGACTTTCTAGGACATTCCTTCCTTGGAATGCACCTACAGCCAGTCTAGCTGTCTGCAAAATGAATTCAGAAGCTTCTTTTAAGAAGCTGTGGTACATATACACCATGGAATATTACTCAGCCATTAAAAAGAATTCATTTGAATCAGTTCTAATGAGATGGATGAAACTGGAGCCCATTATACAGAGTGAAGTAAGCCAGAAAGATAAAGAACATTACAGCATACTAACACATATATATGGAATTTAGAAAGATGGTAATGATAACCCTATATGCAAAACAGAAAAAGAGACACAGAAATACAGAACAGACTTTTGGACTCTGTGGGAGAAGGTGAGGGTGGGATGTTTTGAGAGAACAGCATGTATATTATCTATAGTGAAACAGATCACCAGCCCAGGTGGGATGCATGAGACAAGTGCTCGGGCCTGGTGCACTGGGAAGACCCAGAGGAATCGGGTGGAGAAGGAGGTGGGAGGGGGATCGGGATGGGGAATACGTGTAAATCTATGGCTGATTCATGTCAATGTATGACAAAACCCACTGCAACGTTGTGAAGTAATTAGCCTCCAACTAATAAAAATAAATGGAAAAAAAAAAAAAAAACAAAACCCAGAATGTGTGTTCATGAGCACTTTCACATGCCAGTTCTTGAATCACTTGGGTGTTTTATTTGAAGGATGTGTATGTCTGTGTGAGTCACTCAGTCCTGTCTGACTCTTTGCAACCCCATGGACTGTAGCCTGCCAGGCTCCTCTATCTATGGGGATTCTCCAGGCAGGAATACTGGAGTGGGTTGTCATCCCTTCTTCAGGGGATCTTCCTGATTGAACCCCAGCCTCCTGCATTGTAGGCAGATTCTTTACTGTCTGAGCCACCAGGAAAGCCCTTTATTCGAAGACATTGATACTAATGATCATGAAGCTGTGACTTGCGAGGGTTTGGAAGAGGCAATGACTCTGCTAAATGCTTCGCCTATGTTACTATCTTTATCACTACTCCATGGAAAGGACATTTTGGAGTAGAAGTCTTACCATCATTATTTGGAGGCCCCAGGATGGGCAGTCTCTATAGAGATTAAGTAACAAGTGTAAGGTAAAATACCAGGGAGAGAATTTGCAACCAGACCTGTCTTACTCCAAAATGTAAACTCTTTAGCGGTCTGGCATCCTAAGAAAAGTGAGCCTTGCCTGGAAGGAAAGTTTAATAGACTTACTTGAGGGTAGCAAACTCTGCTGCTCTGGATGTTTACATGATTTCTTTATGTGATACTAATAATAATTGTGTAGAAAGCCAGACATGAACAGGAGTTCCAACTGTAGCTATGTTGAGCTGCAAATCTACACATCAGTGTATATGTCAAATATTTACTGGCAATTGCTTACAGTAATAAACAATCTTTAAAAAATGACTGAATATAGTTTTATAAATAATTTAATGTATATATTTATTTATTTTTGGCTCTGCTGGGTCTTTGTTGCTACAGGCAGGCTTTCTCTAGTTGCAGTGAGCAGGGGGCTACTCTTTACAGCGCGCAGGCTTCTCGTTCTCTTGCGCGGAGCACAGGCTCTAGGGCATGTGGCTGAGTAGTTGCGAGCCTGAGCTCAGTAATTGTGGTACATGCGCTCACTAGTCGTTCCACGGAATGCTGAGTCTGTCCTGACCAGGAGTCGAACCCATGTTCCTACATTGGAAGGCCGATTCTTATCCACTGCACCACCAAGGAAGTCCTTACTGAATTTCATTTTGGATAATACATATCACCTGATTACCAGCATTCCCAAAATTACGGAAAAGAATAAAGAGAGAATGAAGTTTCTATATGTGACAATTATGAATTCTACTACTCCCAAGTACAGTTTAAAAATATGCAATGAAAACATATTGGAATATGAAACCCTCTTTCTGAAAGATTCAATAATGGATTCCTAAAGCAAGGAAGAACTAAAGAACCTTTTGATGAAAGCAAAAGAAGAGACTTAAAAAGCTGGCTTAAAACTCAACATTCAGAAAACTAAGATCATGGCATCTGGTCCCATCACTTCATGGCAAATAGATGGGTAAGCAGTGGCAGGCTTTATTTTGGGGGGCTCAGAAATCAGTGCAGATGGTGGCTGCAGCCATGAAATTAAAAGACACTTGCTCCTTGGAAGAAAAGCTATGACCAACCTAGACAACATATTAAAAAGCAGAGACGTTACTTTGCCAACAAAGGTCCATCTAGTCAAAGCTATGGTTTTTCCAGTAGTCGTGTATGGATGTGAGATTTGGGACTATAAGGAAAGCTGAGCGCCGAAGAATAGATGCTTTTGAAGCGTGATGTTGGAGAACCCTAGGACGGGAAAGATATCAAACTAGTCTATCCTAAAGGAAATCAGTCCTGAATATTCATTGGAAGGACTGATGCTGAAGCTGAAACTCCAATCCTTTGGCCACATGATGCGAAGAACTGACTCCTTGGAAAAGACCCTGATGCTGGGAAGGATTGAAGGCAGGAGGAGAAGGGGACGATAGAGGATGAGATGGTTGGATGGCATCATCGACTCAATGGGTAAATTGTTAAGATTGATATGAAGCATAGACGTTGCTTTGAAGATACATGTAGTGAAAATAAAATAGAAAATAGAGAAATTCTTGTCAAGGACAAGCAATGTGGTCATTGTATCCGGTAAACAGAAGTATATAAGGAATAGCTCTAGTTTATCTATTGAGGTATCACTATGAAATAAGCCTTAAGTTGACTTGATCATGAACAAATAACTTGCAGTAATCCTTCCCATTTCTACTCTGACTCTGTTGTGAAATCCTGTTATTTTTAAAGGGAAAAGTTCAATTTCAGGAGGGCTTTATGTCAGCCTTCTATAATGTCTGGTGTATTTCATTCCTTAAAATTTCACATGCATCTATCAAGTGATTACTATGTGCCAGGTAGCTCAGTGGTAAAGAACATGCCTGCCAATGCAGGAGACACAAAAGATGTGGGTTCGATCCCTGCATCAGGAAGATCCGCTGGAGGAGGGCATGGAAACCCCTTCCAGTATTCTTGTCCGGAGAATCCCATGGACAGAGAAGCCTGGTGGGCTACAGTCCATGGGGTTGCAAAGAGTTGGACATGACTGAAACGATTTAGTACTTGGCTTATATGCCAGGTGCTATTCAAGACATGGGGGTAAATTTCCTTTCTTAGAAAATGTTATTGAAAGTACCCAGTTGATAGAAAGATAAAGCAGTTATTGGCTCAGCATTTGAACATTTCTTTGATTTTACCCCAGACTTTTTTTTGTTATTTAAAAAGTATGTTATTGGTTATTGTTAGTAATTTATTCACAGTTCCTTAGTTTTTATTTACTGCCTTTTTTTCTACCTAGGATCCCATCCGAGTTATCAGACTACATTTAGTTTTTATGACACCTGAGGCACCTGTTGCCTGTGACATTTCCTCAGACTGTTTTTGTTTTTGATGACTGACAGTTTTGAGGAGTATTAGTTAGCTGTGCTGTGAGATATCGATGTATTTGAATTTGTCTGATGTTTTGCTGAAACTGGGGGGATAGCCTGGGATTACAGGCTGAGATCCTGGAGTTTTTAAATGGAATATTCTTATCCCTATTGATGTATTTTTCAAATAACATGAATAACTTTTTTTTCCTTAGCCCCTTAACTATGTAAGATACTTCAGTCAAGAGACTAGCTAATTTTGCCGTATCAAACAACACCGCACTTTAGTAAGTTAAGCAGCTGCAAGTCCCCTCTAAGTGTACACGTGTGTCGTTGCTTGGCTAGGCCTTTTCCCCACATAAGCTACCCTGGGGTTACACCATGCGGCATAGTTCTGGTACCTAGGCAGAGGAAAAAGAGTGCAGGGGAAATCTAAATCTACTCCCTAAAAGTGACATGTGTCACATCTCAAACTCATTGGTCAACAGAAACCATATTACCCTGACTATAGATGGCAGAATACTACAATCATCAGTAGGAAGAAAAATGGGGTATTGTGAACAGTAATAAAAACAAACACATGGGTGTTTTATTTTTATAAATTAAGATGACAGATACATAATTCTATAAAATATAATAAAAGGAACTTTATGGAGAGCATGAAAGACAATTAGTATAAAATCAAAAATAATTTCAAATGAGAAAAAAATAATAAAAATTATAATAAATCAAGTTAGACTAAAGGAACAATACTCAACAGATGTACAACACATGTATTTAAGAAAGAAGAAAAATACACCAATAATTAAAAGAAAAAAGTATTAAATAGATACACCAACAATTGTAAAGACTTAAAGAGATGATAGCTTGAAACTTTCTAAACAAATAAATTAGAAAATCTCAGTAGAATTGAAATTTGTTGAAAGACAGAATTGACAAATTTATGGAGGATTCAAAATGTGAAGAATTTGAAATGCAAATTCAATAATCATAGAAGCAATTGAAAGTCATCAAAAAGTGATTGTTTTCCCTCTTACACTCCTTGTGCAGCTCAGCCTGTGACTTTTCCAGAATAAAACTAATTTAACTTTCAATGAAAAAAACTTTGCATAAAAAAATAAAGTTAATCCGAGGCTGCTATAAAGAAGCAATTTTGTCCTTTATTATGAAATAGAAGACTGCACACTACCTCAAGCAATGTTTATTACAAAGTTCCATGATGCTAAATAGGTACTTTTTCAAAGCAATCAAATGGCAAAGCCAATTTGTGTTGATATATCTCAATAAGCAAAGCAATTCAGTGTTCTTGAGATAAAATATATTTCATACTTATTTAATGAGATCCACATATTCAAGGGCACAAACGGTGTTTATGTTTCTACTGGCTAGTTATCTGCCAGTTCCTGAAAGCATTGTTAAAACCAGCTTTAGTAAAAGCTATGTATTACAAAGAACATCAAAAGAGAAGAAAGTATGTCACACAGGGTTATATACATTAAAAAATACCAAACACAGATCGATTGCAAGTGCAGGTTCTTGTGTCCCCACCTTCAAGTAAGGTTTAATACTGTGTAGAACTGTATGTAAAATATATTTTTTCATTTTCCTCAAAAATATCCACCTACAAGTCTAATTTTACCAATCATTACAAGTTTTATATCATTCTTTCACTTGCATTATTTTTAATAATAAAGCAGATTTTATATATAACATGAAGTCATTCATTAGACCACACTCGAAACCAATTTGAATGGTACGCAATTTCTCAAAAACCTAAAACATACAATTACCATAGGACCCAGCAATTTCACTCCCTGATTTATACCCAAAATAACTGAAAGTAGACTAAAAGTGGAGAAGGGCATGGCAACCCACTCCAGTATTCTTCCCTGGAGAATCCCATGGACAGAGGAGCCTGGCAGACTACAGACCATGGGATTGCAGAGTCAGACACGACTGAGTGACTAAGCACTCATGCAGAGACTAAAAGAGATATTTGTAAATCCACATTCACAGCTGCATTATTCACAATAGCCAAATGGTGGGAGCAACCCAACTGTACATCAACTGATGAATAGATACCCAAAATGTGATATATACACATAATGGAATATTATTCAGCCTTAAAAAGAAGGAAATTGTGACAAATGCTACAATGTGGATGAACTTTGATACTGTCACTAAAATAAGCCATTCACAAAAGGGTAAATCCTGTACTATTCTTCTGTGTGGTTCTTAGATTAGCCAAAGGCATAGAGAAGAAAATGGTGATTACTGCAGACTGGAAGGAGCAGGGAATAGGGAGTTAGTATCTAACGGTTGTAGAGTCTCAGCTGGGGAATATGAAAAGGTTCTGGAGATGGATAGTGGGAATAATTGCATAAGACTTTCAAAGTGTTTAAAGTCATAAAATTATACATTTCCAAATTGTTAAAATGTTAAATATGTTATGTGTAGATTGCTACGATTTACAACAGAACACAAAAGTACTGACAAAAGAAGAAATTAAAAGAAAAACAGGATGCGTATGGAAGTTACCTGGTAGAAAAGATAAAAAGACATGAACCAAATTAACAGTTAGAATTTATTCCCAGGTAAATCACTGTATCAGTCCTTTGTAGATCACACTTGCACACAGTGTAGTAGACAGTGGTATAGAGATTCCAAACATATACCACAAATAAGTTATTTTGTGAGTGGGGCTGGAAGTTTAACAAATTATCTGATGACAACATCACACATGGACTTAACATGTTCACCATTTTAAACAATTTAGAAAGAAGGGGCATAGTATTTTGAGGAATCTGAGATAGCTGGCATAAAAAAATGCCTCTGGCAAAGACAACTTGATCTGATCTTGAAGATGCCTTTGATAGGTTTAAATGTAAGATATAAGAGAGAAAAAAACCCCACATATTTCTTAAGTGTTATATAATTATATAAACTATGATACTTGAAAAGTGCCTGTGTAACCAAGTATTTCTTGGAAATCCCTCATAACATTTCTACTGACATTTTCATGTCTAGAACTTAATCATGTGGCCACACATAGTCACAGGAAAACTGAAAATGTGGTATTTTGGTTGAATCATTTTTTTTTTCACCCTAACCCTTGGGACAAACTTTATTTTCCAGAGTGTTTTTTGTTTTAAATTAAGATTAAGTTAACGCAGCATAAGATAAACATTTAAAATTGTACAAGTCAATGGCGTTTAGTGCATTCTCAATGAGATGCTAGATCTCTGGATCTCCGTGTAGTTTCAGAATATTTTTTGTCATCTTATCTATTACCTGGTTTTCTCCTGACCCTCCTTCCCCCACTAGTACCCATAAACTACTAATCTGCTTTCTGTATCTACAGACTTACCTCTCCTGGATATTTCATATAAGTAGAATCATACAGTAAATGGGCTTTCTTTATGGCTTCTCTCACTCAGCATAATGTTTTGGAAGTTCATCTATATATCAGGATTTCACTCTTTTTTATGAATAAATAATACTAAATTGTGTGTGTGTACTGCCTTTAGTTTATCCACTTATCTGGTGATGTATATGTGGACTGTTTCTACCATTTGGCTACTGCAAATAGCGTGGCTATTAGCATTTCATGTACAAGTATCTGAACATGTTTTCAGTTCTTCTGGGTATATACCCAGGAGTGGAATTGCTGAGTCCTACAGTAATTCTGTGTTTATCTGGTTCATTGATTCCCCAATAGAACTGGAGTCCTATTATTAGCAATGAAGAGAAGAGCAGATATTATCTGGCAAGCAGCAGTGTCTGCCACACACAAGTGCCCATCTTTTTCCTCTTGGGACACTTCTCCAGTATTTCTACTCAGCTTCCTAGTAGAGGTGGAATCGGGTTCTTTTTCTTACTGATGGACTAAATTGCATCCAGTTTTTGCACTCAGAACTCTATAGCATATTGCCTTCCGGCCTAGTTATTTATAGCACAGTGATTTGGTCCTAGCCAACTGTATCATTCTAAAAAATTGCTGAAGCATGAGCTACTACACAGCTGTGACGGTTTAGTTACCAAAAAAATGGCAAGGAACAGATGCATTTCCCAATATCCTGCATTTACCATAGGCTAAAAGATGAACTTCAGTTGATTCATGATCTAAATAAGTGACCTTTTATGAATTGAATATGAGTAACAGGAAACCATTCAAAACTATATGGGCTATTAATTTTTTAAAAGATCAAGTTTTTGAAAATAAATTCTCATTCATAAAATTGTCTCAAGCTGTATACTGTATATAGGTTGTAAACAGTCACATATACAAACAACAGGTCACATTGTTCTTAATGAGTGAGGTAGACACAGATAGGCAACTAATTTTGCTTACCAGATGGTCAGTTAGCAAATTCATCTTAATTAATTCAACATGTGGTATCAGAGATTTGGGCTCCAAAATCACTGCAGATGGTGCAGTCATGAAATTAAAAGACGCTTGCTCCTCAGAAGAAAAGCTCTGACCAACCTAGACAGCATGTTAAAAAGCAGAGACATTACTTTGCCATTAAATGTCCACCTAGTGAAAGCTATGGTTTTTCCAGTGGTCATGTATGAATATGAGAGTTGGACTATAGAGAAAGCTGAACACCGAAGAATTGATGCTTTTAAACTGCGGTGCTGGAGAAGACCCTTCAGAGTCCCTTGGACTGCAAGGAGATCCAACCAGTCCATCCTAAAGGAAACCAGTCCTGAATATTCATTGGAAGGACTGACGCTGAAGCTGAAACTTCAATCCTTTGGCCACCTAATGTGAAGGACTGACTCATTCCCTGATGCTGAGAAAGACTGAAGGTGGGAGGAGAAGGGGACGACAGAGGATGAAATGATTGGATGGCATCATTGACTCGATGGACATGAGTTTGAGCAAGCTCTGGGAGTTGGTGATGGACTGGTGTGCTGCAGTCCATGGAGTTGCAAAGACTCTTTAAAAGTGCAATCTATTAGCCCTTCTACACAAAACACAAATTCTTAATCTGATTATTCATAGTGATATTTGGGCAGTTCATGGGTCCTCTGAAACTGTAAAAACTGCATGTGTGTGTGTGTTTATGTGTGTGAACATATGTATTTTTCCATTCAGAATACCCAGGCAGTCACTGCCCACAATCTCCCCACACTGAGACATTGGCTTAAAAGTTGTGTGATATTAGGGAATGCATTTAATCTCACAGGAAATAAGAAAATATCCAAGGTTCATAAAACAATAGATGAGGCTACTCTTCCAAAACACGTTTGCTTGGCCAAGGGTATAAGATAAATATAAAGTTCCTTTCCCTCTCCTTTTACTTTCACACTTTTGTACATACTACTTTCCAATTTAAGATCAAGATATGTCTCCTATCTCTTTGAAGACTTTCACAACGATTCAACTTACCGTTTATGGACAGTGTTCAGTCCTCTTCTCTGGGATTCTTACCATCCTCAGTCAGATCCACAAAATGCCGCTTCATTGCTACACTCAGCAGAATGAAAGGTTGGTGGCGGTTGGAGATCTTTTGTTGTCTGCTTTGTTGTTATTTTTGTTTGTTGTTACTGTTGTCTTCTTTTGTTGTGCCCTAAGAACCCAAAATATTTCCCAGCTCCTATTAGGATTTGATAAATACTGTCTTCCAGTTCAGATGACAGCTCTAGTTTTTCGTGCCATGCTACCACTGTTTTGAGTGACAGAATTTCTATTCATTCATTCCATATCTTGCTCTACCAGGCTCGTGTCAATATTTGCCTATAAACACTTTAATTAATTAAGTGCTCTTTACAAGGATACTGAAGTTAGTCCAAAAGCACAGCAGATGCTTCTATGTCTCTAGGAGATTCTGAAGAAATAGTAAAACTACAACTATCAGGGAGGGAAAAAAATCAGAAAATCAGCTTTAGTGCTAAATTTTGTTTTGCTAAAAAGTGACTATTCATATCCAGCATATTTAGAGGTTAAGAAACTACATTAATCCTGATAAATAAATGTTTAAAATGGGTGAAAATAATAGTCTGTAAATTAAGGAAAAATATCATTGGTTTCAGAGTTATCTTACCTATTTAAACATTTGAATAACACAGAGCTCACACACACATGTGCTCACACACACATTTCATTTTGGTAAATGTGACTTCTGATTATGCTTCTTTCACTGGCTAGCTATGTGATTTTTGATATGCTATTAGATCTATGGATTTATCAATCCTCTTCCTTCTAAAATAGGATTACAGATCCCTATTTTTGCAGATTGTTGGGAGGAATACATACAACACACTTAGGTAATGTTACTGTTCACCCAGGAAACATTTTCAAGGAAAACTGGTCCACATTCTTTGTCATTACCTGTCAATTCAGTAACTCGAGTCAACATTTTATATCTGAAGCTACTTTGTGTTATCCTTCTGACATATTCCCTACAAATTATCCATTGAATTAATTGGTGCACATTTGTTAGTGGTTTTGTTGTTAAGTAAAGTGTTTTTTAATCATTCTGGAGGCAACAGTTTCTGCGTTTCCTCTGTAAAGGGTTTCTCTACACTTTCATTCACAGGCATCGTTAGCTCCATCAAAGTGCATCACACAGATAAATCCAGATTTAATGACGTAATTTCACTGGAACCCATGTCCTGAGCCTTCTGCTTCAAATATAGGAGATTTCAGTTGATAAACAAGTTTATTCCCTAGGCACCTGATGATATAGCTCTTGACTTTTCAGGGGATACCAAACTAATTTTATTTTTTTTCTTTCACATCAACTATGTCTTGCCCTTCTTTTTTGTGATCACTTCCCGTTTTTCCACCTGTCACAGAGATTTACCTAAAGCCTCTGTTTCAATCAAGGTATACAACTGGTGTAACTGTCACCAATATGGTCCTTGCCAATGCTTCTTTCCTGGTCCCTTCCCAACCATAAGGAGTAGGTTTAGATTATTAGATTATTAAATGTTTAGATCATGACCTCCTCCACGGGGTAGGAAAGAAGCTGTAACTATTATCATACATAGAGAGTTGAGGAATGAAAACAACTGCTTCAGATTGTATGAAGAATTTGGGCAGTTATTTTTAAAGGTATTGCCACTGTATAATATTAAATACCAGTTCTTCTCTGGAACTTATTAATGCAACCAGGTCCCTGAACAACTATAAAACTAGTCAGAGAAAATGAAATATTTGTAGAAGTAGAGAAATTTATGTAAGTTCCACAATAACCCTTACCCTTTCTTCCCTTCTTCCCCCACAATATTTCAATAGTAGTTGCAACCACAACATTCCTTTACCTCTATGCTTACTGTTTCAACATGCATCCCTGCAGTCAATCAGTCATCCCTTTAGACATTTATTATCTCTCAATTTTGTAAGTACATATTTTAGTAACTCTTTCCAACTTTCAGACAATCCCCTACTTGGTACACAATAAGATATGCGATTCCTTATATATGATGTTTTTTAGCCAATGTTATCCTGCACCTGCAGGAAAATAGATTTCTTAGCTGATGATAGTTAAACAGGAATTCCAAAATAAAATATTTTCTGAGTTAATCATGTAGTAGGTTTAGAGACATCTGCTTCTGTCTCTGGGGATGCAAATTAGGTCCAGAATGAGTCTTGATTCCAGTGAAAACTCATGGGTATGCACTCAGAGCTGTGGGTAACAGACCTATGTAATCCACTTGTCCACACTATGGACGAGTCCAGATTTTTATGAGATGACTCATGATGGCTTTTAGTGTCTGACATTCCTGTTGAGAAGTATAACAATTTTAGTCAATTTTCTAGTTTCTGAGGGACACAGTAGGAAATGATCTTTTTCTGTCCATGTATGTTGCTTCCCTTTTTCTGTTAGTGCTCATTTTAATCCTCAGAATGCTGATTTCAAAGAGTTGATGAGGACACTACTAGACCTTTCCATATTCAGAAGGAGAATTTCCTTCCCATATGCCCCACTTAAATTTTTCCTATATGCTCAAAACAATTTCCACACCATAGCATTTTCTACAAGCATGCCTTTTAGCCTTTAACCATTCAGAGTTCATTTTTCAGACCATATGACCAATCCAATGCCTACTGAAAAATAATCATTATAGGGCAATGCTTTAGTATTCCTCTGTGTGTGTGTGTGTGTGTGTGTGTGTGTGTGTGTGTGTGTGTGTATGTGCATGCACATGCGTACAGGCTCAGTCATGTCTCTTTGCGACCCTGTGGACTATGGCCCGCCAGGCTCCTCTCTCCATGGAATTCTCCAGGCAAGAAGACTGGAGTGGGTTGCCATTTCCTCCTCCATGTGAGCTTCCTGACCCAGGGATCCAAACTTTGTCTCTTGCAT
Organism: Dama dama; assembly: GCF_033118175.1. Lineage (NCBI taxonomy): Eukaryota > Metazoa > Chordata > Mammalia > Artiodactyla > Cervidae > Dama > Dama dama. The sequence goes on from NC_083707.1 coordinate 11,265,911, forward strand.
CTCCTGCATTGGCAGTCGGATTGTTTACCACTATACCACCTGGGAAACCCCATTCCTATATAAAAAATATATATATATGTATATATATAGTTCCTATATTTTGTGTCCTCAGATATTTCAAGAACACTATTATTAATTCTACCCATCAAGGAAATTTATCTTTTCTTTTTCTAATTGAAAAGGTGAGGTGAGGATCACTGACATTTCTAATAACACCATCTACACATTGTCATTGTGAGAAACGAAGAGGCCAGCTGAGCGTGGAGCTCCAGTATGGAGCTGCTGCTGCTCAGCCTTGTACTACTGTCAGAGTTTCCGCAACAAAATGCCAGAGTGGATGGCTTAAAATGACATAAATGGATCGTCACATAGTTTTGGAGGCGAGAGTTCTGAAACCTAGGTGCCCTCAGGACCACCCCCTCTCCGAAACCTTGCTCTCCTCTTCTTGGCTCCTGGTGGTTTCCCAGCAATGACCATCACTCCTTGACTTGCAGATGCAAAATCCTTTCTCTGCCTCTGTCATCATCCAGTATTTTCTCTTCCTTGTCTCTGTTTTCACATGACCGGTCTTATAAGGGCACCAGTCATATTGGATTGGGGCTTGGCTAACTTCAGTATGACCACATCTTAATTAATAACATCTGCAGTGATTCCATTTCCAGGTGAGGTCACTGGGGGTTAGCACTTCAATACAATAGACCTTTTTTGAGGAATGAAGGGGCACAATTCAACTTGTAACAGAGCCCCACTAACTCCGTTCAGATTCAGCATTCTTCATGTAACTGGTTGAATGCAGGTAGTAGAAGCCCTACTTTGGGATAACATTCTTCAGGAATAAAGGAATCTGGGACTTCACTGGCCGTCCAGTGGCTAGGACTTTGCCTTCCAGTGCAGTGGGTGCAAGTTCTATCCCTAGTTGGCTAGCTAAGATCCCACATGCTCCATGGGCAAAAAATGAAAAAAAAAAAAACATAAGCAGAAACAATATTATAACAAATTCAATAAAGACTTAAAAAAAAAAAAAAAGAAAAAAGAAACCCAGTCACGTCTGTACCTCGTTTTAACATTTTCTTGTTGGCAGAAACAACAATTTATTTCTGTTTGAGAAATATTCCCAATAGTGGTTCATGCCTGGGTACTTCCTGTGAATTTCACCATCTGTGTCACACCTCGTATTTTAGCAAAGTGAAGCAACCATCCCCAGATAGTCATACGCTTTTCCACGTTTGTAATTCAACTTGATTTTATGTTGAGATACCATTATTATGTCTGCCCTGGTAGCTCAAAATGGTAAAGAATCTGCCTGCAATGTGGGAGACCATGGTTCGATCCCTGGGTCAGAAAGATCCCCTGGTGAAGGAAATGGCAAGCCACTCCAATATTCCTGTCTGGGAAATCCCATGGACAGAGGAATCTGGTGGCCTACAGTCCACGGGGTTGCAAAGAGCTGGACATGACTGAGTGACTTAACACACAAATCGTTAGTTTATCATGAAAATAATCCTGGTGTTTTCATTTTATCAAGTCATGACCATAAGCCAAAGAAGACAAATATCTCCGTGGGGGGCACAGTAAAACATGTATTCTTGGCAATATCACACGAATGCAGATTTTCTTTGACTTTCTTCAGAAGTAGGAGTCAAAAGACAGCATTAGCCAAATGGATCTCAACAGCATGCCAATATACTTCAGTTTGTGGCAAAGCTTGATTATTACCTCATTTCTGTATAGTTGACCTCTTTGGAAGCATCACTGTTGTTTAGTCATCTGTAGTCCACTGTTATGCTCCAAGATCTGTCAGCTGTTTTTATAGGCTACATTGGACTGGTAAGTAAAACAATCAAGTATACCTGCTATAGGGGCTTCTCCTGCGGCTCATCGGTAAAGAATTCGCCCACAAGCAGGAGCCACAGGAGAAGTGGGTTCAATCCCTGGGTCGAGAAGATCCCCTGGAAGAGGGAATGGAAACTCACTCCAGTATTCTTGCTGGAGAATCCCATGGACAGAGGAGCTTGGCAGGTTACAGTCCAAGGGATCACAAACAGTCAGACACAACTGAAATGATTTAGCATGCACATACCTGCTGTAATGCATCTTGAATAAGAACATTGCCTTCCCTTAACCTTGCCTTCCCATCCCAGGTAACCGTTATTGCTTCAAATTGCTAACCAAATGCTTCTTGGTCATTGTAAAGGATTCCATCAGAAATATTCAACTAAAAGCATGTGAGCAGGGGCTTGCCTGGTGGTCCAGTGGTAGGACTTCACCTTCAAATGAAGAAGGTGGGGGTTCAATTCCTGATCTGAAAGCTAAGATCTCACAGGCCAGGTGGCTAAAACACCAAAGATAAAGCAGAAGAAGTGTTGAAACAAATTCAATAAACACGATTTGAAAAGGAATATGAGCAGTAGAATTGGAAGACAAAGCTTTTTCCAATGACTAGTATGAAGGAAAGAAAAAAAGATAGTGCTAAGTCATGTCCGACCCTTGTGATCCCATGACCACCAGGCTCCTCTGTCCATGGGATTCTCCAGGCAGGAATACTGGAGTGGGTAGCCAGTTCTTTCTCCAGGGGATCTTAAAGTAGGGAAAACAACTAGACCATTCAGGTATGACTTAAATCAAATCCCTTATGACTATACAGTGGAAGTGAGAAATAGATTTAAGGGACTAGATCTGATAGAGTGCCTGATGAACTATGGACGGAGGTTCATGACACTGTACAGGAGACAGGGATCAAGACCATCCCCATGGAAAAGAAATGCAAAAAGGCAAAATGGTTGCCTGAGGAGGCCTTACAAATAGCTGTGAAAAGAAGAGAAGTGAAAAGCAAAGGAGAAAAAGAAAGATATTTCCATTTGAATGCAGAGTTCCAAAGAATAGCCAGGAGAGATAAGAAAGCCTTCCTCAGTGATCAGTGTAAAGAAATAGAGGAAAACAACAGAATGGCAAAGACTAGAGATCTCTTCAAGAAAATTAGAGATACCAAGGGAACACTCCATGCAAAGATGGGTTTGATAAAGGACAGAAATTGTATGGACCTAACAGAGGCAGAAGATATTAAGAAGAGGTGGCAAGAATACACAGAACTGTACAAAAAAGATCTTCATGACCTGGAAAATCACGATGGTGTGATCACTCACCTAGAGCCAGACATCCTGGAATGTGAAGTCAAGTGGACCTTAGGAAGCATCACTACAAACAAAGCTGGTGGAGGTGATGGAATTCCAGTTGAGCTATTTCAAATCCTGAAAGATGATGCTGTGAAAGTGCTGCACTCAATATGCCAGTAAATTTGGACAACTCAGCAGTGGCCACAGGACTGGAAAAGGTTAGTTTTCATTCCAATCCCAAAGAAAGGCAATCCCAAAGAGTGCTCAAACTACTGCAGAATTGCACTCATCTCACACGCTAGTCAAGTAATGCTCAAAATTCTCCAAGCCAGGCTTCAGCAATATGTGAACCATGAACTTTCATATGTTCAAGCTGGTTTTAGAAAAGGCAGAGGAACTAGAGATCAAATTACCAACATCTACTGGAAAATAAAAAAGCAAGAGCATTCCAGAGAAACATCTATTTCTGCTTTATTGACTATGCCAAAGCCTTTGATTGTGTGGATCAAAATGAATTGTGGAAAATTCTGAAAGAGATGGAAATACCAGACCACCTGACCTGCCTCTTGAGAAACTTATATGCAGGTCAGGAAGCAACAGTTAGAACTGGACATGGAACAACAGACTGGTTCCAAATAGGAAAAGGAGTACCTTAAGGCTGTATATTGTCACCCTGCTTGTTTAACTTATATGCAGAGTACATCATGAGAAACGCTGGGCTGGATGAAGCACAAGCTGGAATCAAGATTACCGGGAGAAATATCAATAACCTCAGATATGCAGATGACACCATCCTTATGGCAGAAAGTGAAGAGGAACTAAAGAGCCTCTTGATGAAAGTGATAGAGGAGAGTGAAAAAGTTGGCTTTGAGCTCAACATTCAGAAAACTAAGATCATGGCATCCTGTCCCATCACTTCATAGGAAATAGATGGAGAAACAGTGGAAACAGTATCAGACTTTATTTTTTGGGGCTCCAAAATCACTGCAGATGGTGATTGCAGCCATGAAATTAAAAGATGCTTAGTCCTTTGGAAGGAAAGTTATGACCAACCTAGATAGCATAGTAAAAAGCAGAGACATTACTTTGCCAACAAAGGTCTGTCTGGGCAAGGCTATGATTTTTCCAGTGGTCATGTATGGATGTGAGAGTTGGACTGTGAAGAAAGCTGAGCGCCGAAAAATTGAGGCTTTGAAACTGTGGTGTTGGAGAAGACTCTTGAGAGTCCCTTGGACTGCAAGGAGATCCAACCAGGCCATCCTAAAGAAGATCAGTCTTGAGTGTTCATTGGAAGGACTGATGCTGAAGCTGAAACTCCAATACTTTGACTACCTGATGCGAAGAACTGACTCCTTGGAAAAGACCCTGATGCTGGGAGGGATTGCGGGCAGGAGGAGAAGGGGACCACAGAGGATGAGATGGCTGGATAGCATCACCAACTTGATGGACATGAGTTTGAGTAAACTCTGGGAGTTGGTGATGGACAGGGAGGTCTGGCGTGTTGCGGTTCATGGGGTCGCAAAGAGTGGGACACAACTGAGCAACTGAACTGAACTGAATTGAACTTCCCGCATTTCAGGCCAATGCTTTACCAACTGAACTTCAGGGGAAGCCCAGTATGAAGGAAAAGACTCCTGATCAGATATCACACGCTTTCAATGAGAAGCTCAGTGCAAGGTATTCAAAAAATCATTCATATTTTCCTTTTAACAAGTCTGACTTTGAGGCATATTTTCTCTTTCAAGACTTTGGAAGTCAAATCATCATAACCCTCAAATTTCATCACATTTCTCTTCACACTCCATCATAGATTTAGGGAATGAGATTGTGCTCTGATGTCCAGTAATGTCAATAAAGATTCTCTACACACCTATGCCACATTTCACATAAATGTGAATGGCCTGGGGTCCTTACCTGGGTGTCATACTGGGAGTATTGGTAGTAATACTGGTAGAAATGCTGGTAGTATTTCTCATACTAAGAGAAATCTTAGCCACCCCATTACTCAAAATGGTTGTCGTTGTTCAGTTGTTAAGTCAGGTTGGATTCTTTGCAACTCCATGAACTGTAGTACTTCAGGCTTCTCTGTCCTTTGCTGTCTGGCAGAGTTTGCTCTAACTCACTTCCACTGAATCAGTGATGTTGTCTATCTCATCCTCCATTGTCCCCTTCTCCTCCTGCCTTCAATCTTTCTCAGCATAAGGTCTTTCCTATGAGTTGGCTCTTAACATCAGGTGGCCAAAGAATTGGAGTTTCAGCTTCAATATCAGTCTTTCCATTGAACATTCAGGGTTGCTTTCCTTTAGGATTGACTGGTTTGATCTCCTTGCAGTCCAAGGGGCTCTCAAGAGTCTTCTCCAACACCACAGTTCAAGAGCATCATTTCTTCCATGCTCAGCCTTCTTTATGGTCCAACTCTCACATCTGTACATGACTACTGGAAAAATCATAGCTTTGACTATCACTTTGTCAGCAAAGTGATGTCTTTGCTTTTTAATACACTGTCTAGGTTTGTCATAGCTTTTCTTCCAAGGAGCAAGCATCTTTTAATGTCATGGTTACAGTCACCACCTCCAGTAATTTTGGAGCCCAAGAAAATAAAGTCTTTCAGTCTTTCTACTTTTCCCCCTTCTACTTGCCATAAAGTGATGGAACCAGATGCCATGATGTTAGTTTTTTGAATGTTTGAAACCAGTTTTTTTCACTCTCCTCTTTCATCCTCATCAAGAGGCTGTTTAGTTCTTTGCTTTCTGCCATTAGAGTGGTATCATCTGCATTTCTGATGATATTATTGATATTTCTCCTGTCAATTGCGATTCCAGCTCGTGGGTCTTCCAGCCGGCATTTTGCATGAGGTACTCTGCATGTATGGCAACCCACTCCAATATTCTTGCTTGGAAAATTCCATGGATAGAGGAGCCTGCTGGGCTACAATCCATGGGGTCTCTAAGAGTCGAAAACAACTGAGTAACTAACACACTATGCATATCAATTAAATAAGCAGGGTGACAATATACAGCTTTGACGTACTCCTTTCCCAATTTGGAACCAGTCATTGTTCCTTGTCAGATTCTAACTGTTGCTTCTTGTCCTGAATACAGGTTTCTCAGGAGACAGGTAAGGTGGTCTGTTATTCCCATCTCCTTTAGAATTTTCTGCAATTTGTTGTGATCCACAAAGTCAAAGGCTTTCGCATAGTCAATGAAACAGAAGTAAATAAATTGTTTTTTGGAATTCCTCTGCTTTTTCTATGATCCAACAGATTTTGGCAATTTGATCTCTGGTTCCTCTGACTTTTCTAAATCCAGCTTGTACATTTGGAAATTCTCAGTTCATATTGAAACCTAGCTTAAAGGATTTTGAGCATTACCTTACTAGCATGTGAAATTAACACAATTGTACCATAGTTTGAACATTGCTTGGCATTGCCTTTCCTTGGAATTGGAATGAAACCTGACTTTTTCCAGTCCTGTGGCCACTGCTGAGTTTTCCTAATTTGCTGCCATATTCAGTGCAGCACTTTAACATCATCATCTTTTAGGATTTGAAATAGCTCAGCTGGAGTTTGGTCACCTCCACTAGCTTTGTTCATAGTATGTTTCCTAAGACCCACTTGACTTCACACCCAAGGATGTCTGGCTTTAAGTAAGTGACCACACCGTCATGGTTATCTGGGTCATTAAGACCTGTTTTGAATGGAAATTTTGCATGGAATGTCACTTTTTTAACAACTCAAAAAATGTTTAATATCACTCTGCAGATCTTGCCATATATCTTTGGGGAGCAAAGTCAGCCCCATTTGAGAATCACTGATATAACCAATCCAAACTGGCTAATACTGCTTATGTTCTGAGCATATTTATGTATTTTGGACGAGTAAAGCAGTTTTCCCTCTTCCTATGCTTTATTCTAACCCCTTCTTGAATACAGATTGAAAAACTAAGGATAAGATTGAAGGATTCATCCATCACACATATGGTGATGAATGTAGTTTCCTACTGAGAATCCTGTGTTAACTGGAACTTCCCCTCCTTGAGGTTGTGAGCAGAGCTCGTGAGATTTGCCCCACTTAATAATGTGAACAATTCATTGTAACAGCAGTCTTCTGGGAGCTGTTTGTATCTGTCCACAAAATGAGTCAATTCTTTGACAAAATAACCCTCGTCTCAGGAGTCCCCTGTTCAGGATCTCTAATCTCTGTAGGATTCTGTATTATGAGGGGTGGAATCAGTCACATTTATCACACCCTCATACTTTTGCAGTCTCCCATCACAATATTTTAATTCAGAACCAGGATCATAATTTAGCCTCAACTAGACATATTCTAGTACTTATATTCCAGTACTCATAACTGGCTCCATTCTGACTTTCACTAATATAGTTAAAAGCAGCCAAGGAGCCCATCTAATCGGTGATTTGCCCTTGGTTTGTAGCTTGTTTATACATTTTGCTATTTTTCCCAATACTGAATTTATTATTTCTACTTTCCATTTCCATAATTGATCATAATGGTTGGGCAACCTCAAATCAGGGATGACTCAGGGGCCAACCTGGCATTAGAGATGATTCATTCTCCTTTTTCTTTTTTCACTTCCTCTCAAACAAAGCCTTGGCCATATTTAAATTAAATCTGGAGTTGTTTCAATAATCCTGCCAACTCCTCTAGTTGAAACAATTATTCCTGTGCACTCACACAGGCTCCAATAAAGGCGAAAGATTCAACATAGCAGAAGAATGAAAGCACTGGCAAACAGGAGGACAGTCAGAAAAATTCAAGCGAATTTTGAATTTCTCTTGTACTCACAAAGAACACGATTCACCTCTGTTTGTGAACCTTCGATATATGCATGAACTATACGTCTCAGGAAAACTCCAGTCCCATCTGAGAGCCTCTTATAGCCTTCAGAGGCTGAAGATTTACATGGGAGCTGACTGTGTTCCTTGAGTTCCCCATTGTGACCAGAAATTTAATAAATCTCACTCTTGGAGAAGCAGACAGTGTCTTGGAAAACATAAAGAAATACTGGTGACGTACACATCCTAGCAGGAGACATCACACCACTCCTCTTACACAATTACTAAGAAATTTCAGAGAGCTGATGATTTTGCTTATTTGTTTTCCTGAAGCATAGAATCTCATGGGAGTCTGTCAACTACATTTTCCTAAGTACTACTCTGGCCTAGATATCATGCCAGACAGGAGTGCCTCATACCGGAATAGAATGATTTTCTTCTTTGTTACATGAATATACAAGATATGTATAGATACGTAAGGGCTGCCCTGGTGGCTGAGTGGTAAAGAATCCCCCTGCCAATGCAGGAGGCATAGGTTTGATTCCTGGGTCGGGAAGATTCCCCTGGAGAAGGAAATGGCAACCACTCCAGTATTCTTGCCTGGGAAATCCCATAGACAGAAGAGCCTGGCAGGCTACAGTCCATGGGGTCATTAAAAAATTGGATACGATTTAGCTACTAAACAACAATAGATATGTAAATAAATTGTATGAGATATTCTAAAATGAGGATAGAACTAAAAAGTAAAAATATTGAAAAGAGAAAGCTGCCTGAGGTTGGATCTCTCACATCAGAGTTATGAATAGGTGCTATATCTACCACATTAATGAATAGTGATTTATTAGCAAGAGGCATTTTGCATTTGTATTCATAAGATGCAACTGCATATATTTAGCTTCCTTAGGATTTAGAAATCTGAAGTTCTTGGCAGACTTTGGGGATATCAGTTCCAGCAAGTTTAAAATTCTACATATATTTAGTGCTTTCATTTTTCAAACAATTTCTAACTTCAATGGTAAATATTCTTCAAAAGCTGAGTGCAATTCAGTCCAAGTTGGCTTAGAATGTATGTCTTACCTGTTAAACTCATAAAGAAGTCCTTATCCTGAGTTGTACATTAAATATTGGATTTTGTAACTATGTTCTACATTGATATATATTGTTTTTACCCTAAATATTATATTTTAATGCTTCCTTTTTTAAAAAATAAGGAGTTGGGACATACCATTGCAATTCCAAAGAATTTTCTACCATGATTTATCAACTTATATCATAATATAACCTAACTACACATAAAACATAAAGTGTTTGGAACTTCTAGTCTTAATTTATATAGGTGTTTCTATCACATAGAACCCTGGTGGCTTAGATGGTAAAGAATTCACCTACAATGCAGGATACCCAGGTTTGATCCCTGGGTCAGAAAGATCCCCTGAAGAAGGGAATGGCAACCCACTCCAGTATTCTTGTTTGGAAAATTCCATAGCCAGAAGAGTCTGGCGAGCTATAGTCCATAACGTCACAAAGGGTTGGGCATGACCGAGGGACTTTACATCACATAGAACATACTGACATGTTTTCTGGAAGCTTAGGAAACAGGTAGGCATATTGGGAAATTATCCTTAGCACTGTAAAATCTCCAGTCCATTTGTGAAGTGAAGTATGTTTTCATGTGTTGGAGGAAGGATAGAATAATGGTAATTTCAAATATAAATTTTTCCAATAAAATTATTTCACATGTAGCCATTTTCATCCTAACAGAGAAGGATGCTTTTATTCAAAAGATCATTATCTAAGAAAAAGAAAGACGTAAGATTCAAGACAAAAGGGATACCACCTCGCAAGGGCCTCTCTGGTTGATAGAGACAGGAGACTCCAGGATGACAAAAGTGCACTAAGTCTAGAGCAAAGCGTGAAGAAGAGAGTAATTTCGGAACCAGAAGTGATGGAGAATTTTATTTTCTCAAGTTAGATTCTTTCAACACCATCAGGTGTTTGGATGAATGAAATACTAAAAGAACACAGGAAACAACACACAAAAACAAAGTAGTTATTATTTCCAGGGACAATAGAAAGGTGTTCAAGATGGTAAGTGCAAACACAATACTAACATGGAATAACCAGTTATGATTACCTAGAAAACTGAAACACAGCAACTGTAGTCATGAGTAAAATCATAAAAGAGATATATGAAAAAACACATAAATGCATAGTGCCTGGTATGTATTGGTTGTTAATTAAATCAACTTGATACAGTATAATCAGAATGTCAAATATTTGGAGCCAATACAGAATATTTCAAACACAGTATTTAAAATTTTACATGGCCAAGAAATAATTTAGAACTGATTTAAACAGGGGCTCTGTATCAACCTAGATGGGTGGGATGGGAGGGAGTTTCAAAAGGGATGGGATATATGTATACCTATGGCTGATTCATGTTGAGGTCTGACAGAAAACAGCAAAATTCTGTAAAGCAATAATCCTTCAATAAAAAATAAATTAATTTAAAAAATGATTTTTAGTCTGCACAACCAGGCACCTGTATCCATATAATGACAAACAGAACCTTTTTAATGAGTTTAGTAACCACAACAAGATAGGTAATTTTTATTTAGGTCTCTTTTTGCTTCTTTTAGTCCTCAAAGGCAAAATCTCCCATCCTTCAATCACAGTGATTTATGGCTTCCTAATGCTCTCCGCTTGGCAAGAAGGCATCTGATTTTGTCAAATTACATAGCAAATTAAGCTTATTTTATAATTTATCACCTTTTTGAGAAATTTGCAGATTATGGATTTTATCTCTAATTAGGGAGTGATATGGGCTTCCCTGATAGTTCTGTTGGTAAGGAATCCGCCTATGTTGCAGGAGACCCCAGTTTGATTCCTGGGTTGGGAAGATCTGCTGGAGAAGGGACAGGCTACCCACTCCAGTATTCTTGGACTTCCCTTGTGGCTCAGCTGGTAAAAAATCTGCCTGCAATGTGGGAGACCTGGGTTCTATCCCTGGGTTGGGAAGATCCCACACACATAGTCAATTATTTGACATTTCAATCCAGGTACAAGTAGTGCAAACAGCTTTAATAAAGGGTCCTGTTATTATCCTGTGCCTGAAGCAGACATCCTCTATGGACCAAGAATGAAGGAGGGTGAAAAGCAAGAGAGCAAGATGTGAGGATTGAGTCCTATCCATTTATTGCATGAGTGCTGTGCTAAGCCACTTCAGGCGTGTCTGACTCTGCGACCCCATGGACTGTGGCCCGCCAGGCTCCTCTGTCCATGGGACTGTCCAGGCAAGAAGACTGGAGTGGGCTGCCATGCCCTCCTCCAGGGGATCTTCCCGACCCAGAGATTGAACCCGGGTCTCTTGGGTCTCCTGCAATGGCAGGTGGGTTCTTCACTAGTGCCACCTGAGAATCCCTTTATTCCCTCTTCTAAATCGGCCCCCTTTCTCCACTACAACTCACTCTTCACTCTGATAAGAGGACAGGAAGATATAATGAACCTTTAGAGATATGACAACTTCTGGAGACAACAGTCATATGAAATGAACATACAGAAACTCAGAGTAAAACGTTACATTAATCTGCCTCTCAAAAGTAAAACCCCGTTGTTGGTGCCAGGGTCTGCTTTGTCTCACAAGGATACTGCGGAGAAGGAAAGGTGCTCAGTGAAAACGGCTATTGGAGACATCAGAGGATTAAATATGTGATTGGGTCTTTCCCCTAAATGACTGTAATTAGTATTATTTGGAAATGGCATTTCACTTATATTGATGTTAATTAGAGTGTAGCAGAAAGACAATTATGCATGTCATTAGAAATATATCCAATTAAATTTGCTCTGGGTTTTATTTGATGGCAGCAGTAAACTCAATGTATATTTTTAGTACACACATTTTATTAGCCCTGTAGCAAAATTGACTGGTCAAAACAAGGCACTTTAGGAAAATTATTGCGTCTGCATATGCGGATGCATAAACTTCAGTAGAGGATTCTGTGTGTGCTTATTTACAGATGCTGTTAATCACTAGTCTTTTCACTTATGAATATGTTCCAACAAACTTCTTTCTGTCTTAGTGCCTTTTTTCTTCTTGCCATTTCTTTTACTCGGCTCACCCTAGGTAGTTTCCTACCAGCATTAGGTTTCTCTTCTTCCCTAAATAGTAAAATCTCAGGCTTAGCTGGGCCATCTTTGCAGCAGATAACTTTGTATGGGACAATGGACTGTAAGAAGTGATAGATGTCTCCTTCACATCAAAAAGTGGTTTAGCATTCATACTTAAAGTCTTCCCTAGTGGCTCCAAAATCACTGCAGATGGTGACTGCAGCCATGAAACTAAAAGACACTTGCTCCTTGGAAGAAAAGCTATGATCAACCTAGACAGGATATTAAAAAGCAGAGACATTACTTTGCCAACAAAGGTCTGTCTAGTCAAGGCTATGGTTTTTCCAGTGGACATGTATGGATTTGAGAGTTGGACTATATAGAAAGCTGAATGCCTAAGAATTGATGGTTTTGAACTGTGGTGTTGGAGAAGACTCTTGAGAGTCCCTTGGACTGCAAGGAGATCCAACCAGTCCATCCTAAAGGAGATCAGTCCTGTGTGTTCATTGGAAGGACTGATGCTGAAGCTGAAACTCCAATACTTTGACCACCTGATGTGAAGAACTGACTCCTTGGAAAAGACCCTGATGTTGGGAAAGATTGAAGGCAAGAGGAGAAGGAAATGACAGAGGATGAGATGTTTGGATGGCGTCACTGACTTGATGAACATGAATTTGAGTAAATTCCCAGAGTTGGTGATGGACAGGGAGGCCTGGCATGCTGCAGTCCATGGGGTCACAAAGAGGTGGACACAACTGAGGACTGAACTGAACTGAACTAGTGTCTCAGTGGTAAAGAATCTGCCTGCCAATGCAGGAGATGCAAGAGATGCAACTTTTATCCCTGGGTTGGGAAGATCCCCTGAGATGACAACCCACTCCCATATTCTTGACTGGAAAATTTCATGGACAGAGGAGCCTGGTGGGTTACAGTCCAGGGGGTCACAAAGAGTCAGACATGACTGAGCACATTCATGTTTCAAAGCTAAAATATTTTTGGACATATCCTAAATAAAGCTACAAACTATTTAATAAACTACAACCATTTGTGGAATTAAACTCCAGTCCACTGTGTCTTTCTAGGTCATTTTCTGTTTTCCTCCAGGTTCTGGAGAACTAGCCAGCATTAACTCAGTTAAAATTCCTGGCTCACAGCACTTTTCAGCATTATTCTATTACCTCTACAAAAAGAGCCCATGGCAGACTCCATATTGATCAAAATGACCCCTCTAGAGGAAGTTATTTGTATTTATATATTTCAGAACAAATCAGTATTCAGTTAGGATAACACTTTAGCTCTGAAACTAAATAAAGTGACCCTATTAAAAATAATCTGCTTTTCCATGCATATTGATTTCAGAAGCTCCTAAGAGGTAAACACCGCTAAGAAGTACCATTCCACAGGGCAGAAAAATGGGAAATTGCTTGCTACAGTTGTATGGTTCCAAGATCCTTTTAAATCGCATGGTGTTCAGTTACACGGATGTCATTAATGCATATAGAACATTATCAGTGCTTTCCAGGCACGAGTCTCATCGTTGTCATTAGTCTGACTCTCTGATTCTGGAAGTCTTGCAGATTAGAGGGAAGGAATGTACTCAAACTCAAGGAGCCATGACTGCTAAGGTTGAAATGATAAAAGTGGGAAAATAATATCATTCTACTTGCAGTGATTTTGATAGAAATGGCCTATAAAATATATGTATCATAGTTTTACAGAATTAAATTTTAAATATAGTACCTATTATTTTAATTGTGGCAATTATATTTCTAATATGTGGAGATATTAATTTAAAACAAACTACATATTTATTTAAAAAACAAAATGAAAATAAGATTTTAAGTTATGCCTTGTATTTAAAAAGTGAAATTGTATGTGTTAAAGAAAAAATATTCTGTACAGTTATTACTATTATAATGCAAGTATTTCATGTTATATTGAGAATTTTTGAAGATACTTGCAAGCAGAGAGAGTAACTGAACTTAAAATGTGTTCTCATAGCCTGGCATTTCCAATGGTTGACATTTTGTCATATTTATTTTGTAGTCTTTTTAAATAAGAACAATATACATTACAGAGGAGACTAGATAACATTTGCCCCGTTCACTCTTATCCCAAAACTCCTCTAGAAGAACTCATTTAGCTGAATTAAATATAAATCCTTTCTATCCTTTGCAATATTGATAACTAAGCCATTGTTTTACAGGAAAATTAATCGTCTGCATTTATGTTGACAATTGCATGTATTTGCCCATTAGATTCAAGCTTCAGGCAGGGATAGAAAGAAACAATAGTAGTCCACATTATTAGATATGTGGGAAAAAATCACAGTCATTTTAAAAGTGAACTGTCTAATCACTGTAGCAGTCGAGAGACTGAAGCAAAGCAGGGTACTCAGAGTCCTCAGATCTAAGAAAGGTATAAATCATGTCTTTATCTTTCAATGTTAATACATTAGAAATTGGTTTAATGTGATAATATTAAAATATGCCAGTAGGAACTTCTGGAGGAGGAAATGGCAACCCACTTCAGTGTTTCTGCCTGAAAAAATCCCATGGAGAGAGGAGCCTGGTGGGCCGTACATAGTCTATGGAGTTGCAGAGTCAGACATGACTGGGTGACTAAACAAATACACACCCAGCAGGAACTTAAAATGGCAGAGCAGTCTTTCAAAGACGGTCGAAGGACAGTGTCTCCCCCCACTGCCATATTGGACAAGCCACATGCAGGTGATCTGGTCAACAGCCCACCCAGCACCAACTGCCTGCACTGGAATGAGCCATTCTTGAACATCTAGATAAACCAGACCTTCAGATCGCTGCTGTTAAGGATGACCTCTGACCACAGCGGTATGAGTCAGCCAGATAGAGCTGCCTAGATACCTTGTACGCAAATACCTTGTACACAAAATTATGAGTAAAATAAAATGAATTTTTAAACTGCCAGGTTGTGAAGCAATTTATCATGCAACAAATATATTCTTGACAACTTTAAAATCTAATAAAGTGTTAAATGCTTAAAGAAATGAAATTTTGGTCGATATTAATGAGATAATATAGTCTTTACTATTTGAATATACACAAAGTTGTTATTTTTACCATCTATCTTTAAAATAATATTTCATTATTTATTTTAAAGAACTCATTTGTGCAGTTTAGAAAGAAAATGTAATCTGGACATAATATGTGCAACGTTGCTCTGGTCTGAAAGCATAGCTATTAAATTCATTTAGCATTAAATTAGTGAGTAATTGTGGCGAATGCTTCGAATGAGACAGTGATTCTTTTAGGATTGTAAGAAAAGTGCTAAAACGTATTTCAGTGATACTGAGATTATGTTCTTATTATTTCCTTTTTATTTCTCTCACTTAAAGCAATGCAAAGTGACTTGTATTATCTAAAACATGAAAATGATGGAATAGAAAGGCCATGAGAAGAACTTAAGAAATGTGGAGAAATTTTTTTTGTCTAGTCGTTATCAAAATCTGTAAATCAGTGATACAGTTCATATACACACAGGCATATAGCTTTACATGCCGATCTTTCAAGAAAATCTATATATATGCTGAATGTTTCTATACTCAGTATACTTTCTGTATTCAACATTTACTCTCTTCAATGGCCTATCTTACTGTTTTCACACTTACTACACTCCAGGATTTTATTAAGTAAATATTGTTTTTCATACACATAAAATACATTTTTCTTTTCTTTCACTGGAGTACCTATATTTTAGCATTAAGCTTTGTTATTTTTTCATACTATGTAGCAATAAACTGGAGTTGCATTCAAATGATGTGGTTTATTATGTTAAGTCTTTCACTCTCAAGTTGGTATTTTCTAGATAAAAAACCGAGAACTTAAACTAAAGAAAAATGATTTTTATGAATAGTTTAATATATTTTCAATACTTTCAGAAAGAATGAACAACTGTTGCTCTGGCGAATTATAAAGTGTCTTGTATAATGGACACAATTTGTTATCGTTTTAGTCATTAAGTCATGTCCGACCCCATGGACTTTGTGACCCCATGGACTGCAGCCCACCGGACTCCTCTGTCCATGGGATTCTCCAGGCAAGAACCCTGGAGTCGGTTTCCATTTCCTCCTCCAGGAGCATCTTCCTGACACAGGGATTGAGCCCTTGTCTCCTCCACTGGCAGGCGGGCTCTTTACCACTGAACCACCAAGGAAGCCCAATGGACACAATATATTCATTCATATTTTGTTTTTCATGTCCTCTCAGAATAAATATTTTGTTTATCCAAAATGAGTACATAATGAAAGAAAACCAAATTGACAGAATTGTATGCGTCTTGAAAACCCCTCCGGTTGTCCCCTGGTGACCTTTGCCCTTTGCTGTAGTGCGTGACCTCCTTTTCTCCAATTCCACTGCATTTTCCATTAGTGCTCACACTTCCAAGACTAGAGGTTGTTACAACCCACTTGTTTTCAGTACTGAATACATGGTCTATCAGTGTGACCTTTTATACCAATATTTCTGCTCACAGTATATGTGTCTTTTCATTCTGGAGAATTGGACAGTGTACTTATGTGTTCCAGAGATAAAATAATACTATCAAACTGCTGTGTGTTAAAACAAAGTAGAGTTTTTACTTCCCCAAAATAATTATATTTTAAACAGAGCAGAAAGTTTCAATATTTATGTAGAGAGAAAGTTATTATGCTTATGAATTTCTCTGGGATGTTTTTGTTTAGAGAAATAATTTTAGCACCAGACTCAGGTGGAATTTCACTTGTTTTTTTATCACTTAATTTCATCAAATATATTTATTTAAGAAGAGAAGGAAACGACTAAGCTGAAGACTGATTTTCTTGTCCGAGCAAGGAATGAAAGATACAAAATCACTGTTAAGTGTTAAAAAAGCAAAATGATTCCAACAATATCATTGACTTATTTCTGTCACTTCAGGTATTCATTTCAGATCATAGTTTTCATTTTTCTCAATGTCCAAATATCATTATCTTATTTTATATTTTATTGTCAATATGATGGATAATATGTTAACATTGCTGACTGCTTACTATGCACTACTCTAAGTATCTTGTTTATATTAATTTATTTAATTTGCACAAGAATTTTTGAGGGAAATAGTAATGCAACCATTATTTAATGATTGAATAAACAAAAACCCCCAGAAGTGTAAGTGGCGGATATAGCAAGGGTTTGATCCAACAGGATGGCTCCACTTCCTGCTTATGTGTTTTGTCATCAACCATATGGATTCTCTGTTACCAACATTGCTTCCCTTGGCCCAAAATGAAATAAATAAACAGATACTTTTAAAAGTTCCAACTCTTCTTGAGACCTACATGGCTCACATTTTTCTTTATCTGATTTTCAGAAACAGTTTAATATTAGTTTTATTCAGATGGTTCTTTGCTATTTTCCTTAAAAAAAAAAATACAAAACAATATAAAAAGAGGTTCAGATACTAAGGGTATACTTTAAAAGTGATGAAATGGACTTCCCTGGTGGGACAGTGGGTAGGAATCCGCCCGCCAGTGGAGGGGACTCAGCCCTGGTCCAGGAAGATTCCCCATGCTGTGGAGCAACCAAGCCCATGTGCCACAATTACTGAAGCCCATGCCTAGAGCCCGTCACCCAAAGAAAAGCCACCACAACGAGATGCCTACACGCCGCTATTGGAGAGTGGTCCCTGCTCCCTGCAGCTAGAAAAAGCCTGTGCAAACTAGCCAAGACCCAGCACAGCCAAAAATAAATAAATGAAAAAAATTATTTTTAAAATGACAAAACTACAAATGTGAAGGAGGCAGATGTCAAAACTTAAAATATGTAAACACTTAGAAAAGCATCAAGTTAGATGTTTTTTAGTATATTAGTGCAACTAACTTTATATTTCCAACAGCAGAGTAAGGATTTTGCTACGGTCTGAATGTCTGCATGCCCCAGATTCATATTTTGAAATCCTGATGCCCCACATGATGGTATTTAGGAAGTGAGACCTTTAGGAGATGCTTTGGGAAGTTTCTGATGGGCTGAAGAAATTCTAGCAGGTATTGAGAATACACACTACCAATAATAATACCCAGAAGTCAGAAATGCAAAACCAAAAAAGTATGCTTTCTTTTTTCAGAAATCAAATGCACTTAAAACAAAAATCTAGTAATAAAATATTAAAACAGCGAAGACTGGTGGGAATAAAAATATCTGTAACCTATCAAGGGTGAAATACGTTATAGCAGTAATATTTAAGTCTTAGAAGTAACCTATGAAGTAAGCACGATTGTGAAAAGAATTGAAAGTGTCAGTAGTTCAGTTGTGTCCAACTCTTTGCGACCCCATGCTCTGTAGCCCGCCAGGCTCCTCTGTCCATGGGATTCTCCAGGCAAGAGTAACGGAGTGGGCTGCCATTCCCTTCTCCAGGGGATCTTCCTGATTCAGGAATCGAACCCAGGTCTCCTGCATTGCAGAGGGATTCTTTTACCGTTTGAGCCACCAGGGAAGACCACAAATACAAGTTAGGACTGACTTCAAGGGCTAAGACCTGGAGCAGGAAGAAGCAACCTAATTCTATAAAGCAACGATGAATGGATACATTGCTTATTCGGAGCCAACACAAAGCCCTTTTCATGGATCATTTCACTGCACCCTTAAGACAGTCCCGTGACTTCTGTACCCTGCTCTTCCCCGCTTGGGCAGTGAGGAAGCCTGGGCGGGGGAGTTTAACTCTCCACGTCTCCATCCCAGGGCTCCTCACATCCTGGGCAAGCCGGTCCTTCCATGTGTACCTGGGAGCCTCCTTCTCTGTTGCAGGATCCTGGCCCAGGAATAGTTTCCAGACATCACAGAAACCGGAAACATGGCTCACAATTTCCACTGTCAGAAAACAAGGGGACAAACAAAAGCAGTGGTTGCTTTGCAGGGAGGCATGCCTCAGGGCTTTCCCAATAGCAGTCTTGCTTTCCAAAGTCAAAGGGGTCAGCCTTAGAGAGCGGAGGTGTGGGCATGCGGATGGGGTGCAAGGGGGCGGGCTAAGTTTGGAGACTGGGACGGATGTATAGGTACTACCATGAGTGAAACAGATAGCTAGTGGGAACCTGCTTCAGGGCACAGAGAGCCCAGCTCCGTGTCTGGGTGCTCTGTGCGGACGGAGAGGGATGGGATGGGATGGCAGGAGGGCTGAAGAGGAGGACGTGTGTGTGTGTGTGTGTGTGTGTGTATACACACATATATGGCTGGTTCACTTTGTTGTACAACATTGTAAAGCTGCTGTACTGGTTAGTTGCTAAGTTGTGTCTGACTCTTGGGACCCCATGGACTGTAGCCCTCCAGGCTCCTCTGTCCATGGGATTTTCCAGGCAAGAATAAGGGAGTGGGCTGCCATTTCCTTCTCCAGGGGATCTTCCTGACCCAGGGACTGAACCTAGGTCTCCTGCATTCCAGGCAGATTTTTGCCATTGGAGTCACCCCAATTAAAAAAAAAAATGTCTCAGAGATGCTACATTGTGAGTATCTATATATTGATACATCAAAGGAGGAAAAGAAAGAGTATCAGCTAACACACATTAATTTCACTGACTTCTCCAAGAGCCTACAGAGGTAAATTGGAGACGTGCAATGTCGAGAAGATCCCCTGGAGAAGGCAATGGCAACCCACTCCAGTACTCTTGCCTGGAAAATCCCATGGACAGAGGAGCCTGGTGAGCTACAGTTCTTGGGGTCACAAAAAGTCAGATGCGACTAAACACGCTCACACACACACTGACTGGAAAACCAAGATAATCAAGCAACTTCAACTGCTTTGGAGGAGAGATCTATAGTTAGATGACTTCACATAGACAGTTTCAGCTTAAGCTTATTTAGGCAAAAGAAAATGTCACTTTAATCAGAGGAAAATGAAATTCAAATGCAAAGTCACTTGTACTCTGTGATATTCATTACCATAGAGCTTTTTAATTTCCCTTAGAAAATGTGTGTGTGTTTGTTTATATTGCAAATATATTTAGTTGCTAGTTTTATTTTCCCTTCATGACTCACCTCATTTCTGTTTTGATCTCTGAGAAAGTTTTTCACACTTTTCCAGCTCCCAGCTACTTAAGAGTTCTAATAATCCATTTCACAAATGCACAGTAAGAATTAAAACACAGTACAACAAAAATTAGATCAAATATATGAATAAAAGTCACCATTCACTATCTTAAAAATTCCTGACACATCAGGTGATGCTGGTAGAGGTAAAGAATCCACCTGCCAATGCCAGAAACTCAAGAGAGGCAGGTTCGATCCCTGGGTCGGGAAGATCCCCTGGAGAAGGAAATGACAACCCACTCCAGTATTCTTGTCTGGCAAATCCCATAGACAGAGGAGCCTGGTGGGCTACAGTCCAGGGGGTCTCAAACAGTCAGATACGATTGAGCACACACACACTCAAGAAATATAAACTATAAATAGTATTTAATATAATTTTAGTAAACAGGTATGAGGACTATAAATATATTGATAAGAATTTGCTAAAAATGCATATTGTATACATCACAGTACTATAGTCTAATACTATTAAGTATTTTTTAAAAAATTGAGATCATAGAGAGATGGAAAAAAAGATTAGAATAATAGAGCTTTGAAAATCATAATAGAACAGCCGATCACTAATTCAAGATTGTTCATAGGGAGATGACTCCGGGAAAGATCTCCATACTCTGATCCTCTTTCAATGAAAACTCAAGAGTCCATTTGCTTTTTCTGCCCCTCATTAACTATCATAAATGTTTTCCCACTCAAGAACAACTGAACCAACAGTCAGATGGACCAGTTATGCTGCTGAAACACCTTAAAAGGATAACAGTTTTACTCTTTTGCTCTCATGAAAATTGCCATTGGTCAACTCCAAATCCATCTCTCTCCCACAGAAATAGGATAGTGGCTGGTCGCCTGACTGCACATCTGGGACTTAAGTATTCCGATCTCCTTTGCAGGCAGGTGGACACAGAGTGACTGTGAGTGGAAGTCCCCACTTGTAGGTTTGAGCTCTGGGAGAGCAGCTGCATGCTCCTGCAAACCCTTCAAAACCTGTGCACTGAATCAGAGGCTTACCTGTCACTCCGCTTCTGCCATGGGGACACATCGGTCCCCAGGACACGGCAAAGCCACGGATGAAAGTAATTCCGATTCTCTGAAGGGCAGTGTGCAAAAGAGCCACCCAGCAGCCTGTACCACTCCTCTTGGGCTGTTAGAAGTGACGGAATGAACTTTACACTCTTCTAAGTCATCTGTCACAGCAGCCTAAAGTTCGCCCCATGTAACCCTCTCACACAAACACTCTTGCCTATGTCTTTCTTCTTCGTTGCCTAGTCCCAGCTCCAAGTGTCATAAGACTCAAAGTAAGAAAAACATGAGGATACAAAATAGATTTTGTACTCAAACATCTGTAATCTTTTAAAAAGTTCAGCATTAAATTCAGTTCAGTTCAGTTCAGTTGCTCAGCCATGTCTGACTCTTTGCCTCCCCTTGGACTGCAGCACGCCAGGCCTCCCTGTCCATCACCAACTCCCAGAGCCTACTCAAACACATGTCCATTGAGTCGGTGATGCCATCCAACCATCTCATCTTCTGTCATCCCCTTCTCCTCCCGTCTTCAATCTTTCCCAGCATCAGGGTCTTTTCCAGTGAGTCAGTTCTTTGCATCAGGTGGCCAAAGTATTGGCGCTTCCGCTTCAGCATCAGTCCTTCCAATGAATAATCAGGACTGCTTTCCTTTAGGATGAACTGGTTGGATCTTCCTGCTGTCCAAGAGACTCTCAAGAGTCTTCCTCAACACCACAGTTCAAAAGCATCAATTCTTCGGTGCTCAGCTTTCTTTATAGTCCACCTCTCACATCCATACATGACGACTGGAAAAACAATAGCTTTGACTCTGGTTGGAACTTTGTTGGCAAGGTAATGTCTCTGCTTTTTAATATGCTGCCTAGGTTGGTCATACCTTTTCTTCCAAGGAGCAAGTGTCTTTTAATTTCATCGCTGCAGTCACCATCTGCAGTGATTTTGGAGCACAAAAAAATAAAGCCTCTCACTGTTTTCATTGTTTCCTATGTTTTCCATGAAGTGATGGGACTGGATGCCATGATCTTCATTTTCTGAATGTTGAGTTTTAAGCCAACTTTTTCATTCTGCTCTTTCACTTTTGTCAAGAGACTCTTTAGTTCTTCTTTGCTTTCTGCCATAAGGTTGGTGTCATCTGCATATCTGAGGTTATTGATATTTCTCCCGGCAATCTTGATTCCAGCTTGTGCTTCATCCAGTCCAGCATTTCTCATGATGTACTCTGCATATAAGTTAAATAAGCAGGGTGACAATATACAGCCTTGATGTACTCCTTTTCCTATTTGAAACCAGTCTGTTGTTCCATGTTCAGTTCTAACTCTTGCTTCTTGACCTGCATACACATTTCTCAGGAGGCAGGTAAGCATTAAATTGCTTAGGGTTCATTCCTGACTTCAACACACTGATGAAAGCAGAGTTAAGCCACAAATTCTCTCCAGTTGCCTCATCTCTACAATAGTTATTGTAGTAATAATAGTCTTGTTATTACAAGATTTAGGTGTTATTATTTATGTTAGACCACTTTGGCTCACAGTTAAGCTGTCAACAAGGGCTTCCTTGGTGGCTCAGTGGTAAAGAATCACCTGCAATGCAGGAGCCACAAGAGATGTGGGTTTGATTCCTGGGTCAGAAAGATCCCCTGGAACAGGGCATGGCAACTCGGTCTAGTAGTCTTGCCTGAAAAATTCCATGGACAGAGGAGCTTGGCAGGCTACAGTCCACAGTGTCTCCAAAGAGTTGGACACAGCGAAGCGACTTAGCAGGCATGCACAAAAGTTGTCAATAAATGTTGTTGTTGTGTGGTTAAAATGCTACCACCAAACCCCTTGGGATATTTTTTCGCCTGGATCAGTCAGAGCAGCAGCCAGGACCAAGAGGCCACTCCCATGCTCAGAAGCTGTCAGAAGTCAAGAAAACTTTTCTGCAAAGAGACATGGCGTGCAGGCATACCTCATTTTATCATATTCACTTGACTACACTTCTCAGACTTCCCGTGTTTTCAATTTGCAGCTTTGTGGCAACCCTATTATCAAGCAAGTCTATTAGCTCTTCTTTCTCCAACTGTATTTGCTCATGTCATACCCCTGTGTCACATTTTGGTAATTCTCACAATATGTCACATTTTTTTTTTTTGTCATTGTTATATTGGTTCTGGTGATCTTTGATTAGTGATCTTTTGATATTACTACTGTGACTCACTGAAGGCTCCAATGATGTTAATATATTTTAGCAAAAAATGTATTTTTCAGACATAAGATATGAACATTGGCTTTTTTAGACATAATGCTATAGCACACTTTATAGAGTACAATATAGTATAAACATAACTTTTACATGCTCTTGGAAACCAAAAAATGTGTGCAACTCGCTTTATTGCAGTGTTTGCTTATTTGCAGTGGTCTGGAACCAAACACAGAACATCTTGTCTCTAAATCCTTTAGGCTCTGCAGGCTGCGAAAGTAGTCTCAACCACTGAATTCTGCTATATTAGCATACAAGGATCCACAAACAATGAGTAAGCAAATAAGCATGGCTATATACCAATAAAACTTTATTTATGAAAACGGACAGTTGGATAGATTTAGCCAGCAGCTGTTTGCCAAACCTTGAGTGAGACTAGCAAATCACAGACAGGTGACAAATGCTGGTGTTTCATTCCATAATTCTTTAATAAGATGTTTATACAAAGTCACAGTAAAGGGTGAACAGTTAATCTAAAGATTCTTACTGTTTGTTTTTGCTGTATTTACTGACATCATGTAGATGTTTTTTATCAAATCACTCACTCAAACATTTATTCTTATACCTACTGAGTTTGCTACATCTTTGTCTTTATATAATGTCAAATTGACAACTGTTTTAAATTTGTACTTAGATTAATCAAGGAAATAACTGAACAACATTTGGTTAAGAATGTAATAGCTTTATCTCTGAATATTTATTGAAAAAGTTGTTGTTCAGTTGTGTCTGACTCTTTGTGATCCCATGGACTGCAGCATGCCAGGCTTCCCTGTTCTTCACTAGCTCCCAGAGTTTGCTCAAATTCATGGCCACTGGATCAGTGACACTGTCTAAACATCTCATTCTTTGCCACCCCCTTCTCCTGCCCTCAATCTTTCCCACCATCAGGGACTTTTCCAGTGAGTCAGTTCTTTGAATCAGGTGGCCAAAGTATTGGAACTTCAGCTTCATCATCAGTCCTTACAATGAATAATATTCATTGTAATATTACAATATTCATTGTAATACAATATTGTAATATTGTAATGAATATTATAATATTGCAATGAATATTCAAGGTTGATTTCCTTTAGGATTGACTGGTTGGACCTCCTTGCAGCCCAAAGGGACTCTCAACAGTCTTTTCCAGCACCACAATTCAAAAACACCAATTCTTTAGCACTCAGCTTTCTTTATGGTCCAACTCTCTTTGGAGAAGTAGGGAAAGACCTAAGTAGCATCATGATTAGAATAACTACATTACAAGCATCATAATTAGATGGTCATCATTAGTCATCATGATTAGATGACTAGCATAATTAGAATAACTAAATGACTGGATTCAAAACTAAAATAAAATATCTAATAAATTGACCCTGTGGAAAAATTCAAGTAGAAGGAAATACTTAAATAATAGGTTCTTATGAGTCAGAGCTCAAGCTTATTTACTTTGCTTTTAGCACTTTGATAATTAACTAAGATTCATTACTTCTTGCCCTCTTGTCTCCACCGCCTTTTTCTTTCTCATTGCTTTCACTCTTTTAACAGTGAAAGTTCCAAACACATCCGTCTTGCTCTCACTCCTGCCTTTAGGGTCCCCTCGATCTTTCTGTCCTCCACTCTGTCTGCTAGTACGACAGCATCTTGCCTCTTCTCCCTTCCTGTACTTCACTTTTAAAATTTAGACACAATATTCATAGGGAGAGTTTAGACTGGCAAAATGAAGTTTAGAAATTACCAGGACTTTTATTCAGTTTGATTGCTGAAATATGTAAATAATTACATAAGAGGTTCATCTTGAATTTGGAGGGTTATTGTAAAATGATATACATTTTTACCCCAGGCCTATATCCTTCTTTTTTCATGTCTTTCAATTGCTATGTATTAATTAACTTAAATGTATAAAGGAAATACAGTATGTTGTGTGTGTGTGTGTGTATATATTCCTCTATCAGTGCTTTGCATATTTATGGCTTCTAACATCCATATTAGCCTCTGAATGCTATAAAGTGACTAATTTTTACATCAGACTCTAATCTGGGCAGCGAATCTTGGAGACAGTGAGGGACAAATCAAGGAACTGATTTTAATACATTGGTGGCTACAAACCCTGAGTGCCATTGCTTCCCTTGGTAGCAACCAACAAATCAAAGCAAAGGAGATGGCCACTGAAGCCCTCTTTACCATCAGTCCTTCATGGTTTTCTTTATCCTCTTCAAGTCAACACAAAGTTGTGAATAAGATAAAACACTTGCTGTTGTTGTTTAGTTGCTAACTTGTAACCAACTCTTGTGATCCCGTGGACTGTAGCCCACCAGGCTCCTCCATCCACGGGATTTCCCAGGCAAGAATATTGGTGTGGGTTGCCATTTCCTTCTCCAGGGGAACCTTCTTGAACCCAGGGATTGAACCTGGGTATCCTGCGTTGGCAAACAGATCCTGAGCCACGTAGAAAGCCCAAGATAAAGAAAAGAAACGTTTCTGATTTTCAAACCTGTCTAGTTAAAAATCTCAAAATGAGCTAGTGACTTAGAGATATCTTCCTTACTGCTTTTACTAATGAGAAACTAAAGCCCGTGGAAACTGTTCTGCCTATAGTCACCCAGGGCAGTGACTAGAACTGGCCTTCCTATTCTCATACAGAGCAGAGCAGAGAGGATTCTGAAAGCATGTGAAAGTGAACATGTCTGCTTTGGCAGTAAATACACGGAAGGAAGTCAGTCATTCAGACTTGGTTGGGTGGTGTTAGAAAATACCTATCCCACTTTTCAAGAGTTTATTGTGGTGAAAATAAGAAAGGACTGCCCAAATTGTGTAAATCAGTCTTCTTCACAAACGCTAAGTCCAGGTATTGGAAAGCCACGTTCCTCTCACTCTTGGTGTTGGCTTTATTTGCAAAATATGAACCCAGAGAGACTGAGGACAGGCATTGCCATAACAATTTTAAGAATTTACCTGCCAGTTTCCTGCCATATTTTTAATAAATGAGCTCAGAGCTTATCAGCAGAGTCCTCAGAGATATCTAGGAATAAAATCTGTTACTCTGTAAAAATCCATGCTAAATAATGAATCACGTTTACCCACATATGGGTAATTATACTATTCAATGGGGAAGACCACTTTGGAAACCTGTACATATAACAATAGAAAAACAAAAATTTAATAACTACAGAGTCCCTTGGACTGCAAGGAGATCCAACCAGTCCATCCTAAAGGTGATCAGTCCTGCGTGTTCATTGGAAGGACTGATGCTGAAGCTGAAACTCCAATACTTTGGCCACCTCATGCGGAGAGTTGACTCATTGGAAAAGACCCTGATGCTGGGAGGGATTGGGGGCAGGAGGAGAAGGGGATGACAGAGGATGAGATGGTTGGATGGCATCATCGACTCCATGGGCATGAGTTTGAGTAAACTCCGGGAGTTTGTGATGGACAGGAAGGCCTGGCGTGCTGCGATTCATGGGGTTGCAAAGAGTCGGATACAACTGAGTGACTGAACTGAACTGAACTGATATAGGTCAAAAAATAACACTGTGAAAACTGATTTCTTGGGGACTTGTTGGAGTTAAAACTGCCATTCATTTCTTCCCATGCAGGACTATTTCAATGTTCTTGCTTACCTCCTTTTTAAATTATATTTAAATGACTGAAATTAAAACATACTAACTGTTTGGTAAACAGTTAAATTGACTTAATTTTTTAGTAAAGTGAAATAGCTAATTATAATTATAATGCTGTTGTGTGTTGTTTTTAAAAGAGTTTGTTTTACAGAAATTGCCTTTGTCAAAATGCAGAAAAAAAAAATAGAAATCATTGATTTAGAAACCATTGAAATGGAAGCCATTGAAATGGAGGACTAATTTTCTAAGAATCTCTCATTCCATAGCCTAAACTCATAAAATAGTCTCCATCTTGTCCTAAAAATGGCATACAAATGCTTTCCATATTTCAGAGAGACTCTGGTTTTTGTTTCTTTCTTTGCATGTCTGTTTGCCATGGAATGATACAAGGGTGCCTCACTTGTTTATACTTTGTTACAAAACTCAGAGAGATATTTTGGTATAAAATGTAGGTGCTGGATAAATGAAAGCATCTAATTCTGTTTACCTACCATGATCCTGAAGCTAGAGTCGTATAATCTGATTGTTTCCTCAGATTACTTTTCCACACACTTGCCGGGTTATGGCTCCAAGGCTCAGGCAGTGAATTCACTGTTACTGACGATGAGACAGATGATAATCATATTCATTGAGTAAACAAACAATACCAGTTGTGGGAGAAGGGGATTCTTTTGAAATTGCTTAAATCACGATTGAAAATGACTATATTTGATCTTCCATAAAGCCTTTGTGACTCTAAAGACTTTAGTTGTTCTGTTTTCTAGAACCTCCTGTGGATTAGGGAGAGAAGATAAACAACACAATTGCTCAAAGCAGTGCCCAGCTCACAGTAACCAGGAAGGGGTAGGTCAGCAATGCTTCTGATAGGCTCTCAATCCTTCTGCTCAACAGGACTCTTACCTTTCTGCTCCTCTCTCCTCTGAAGGTATGCACTTTTAAGGACTGTAAATGAAATGGATCAGAAGGTAAAATGTCTAATTCAAAATACATGTTCTGATTTTTCTGTAGAATCTCCACAAATATGCAGATTCACCCAGTCTAAGCTGATTGGTGTGATTGGATCCAAATATAACTTCAGTAAGAGTGTTTTCTCTCTCTCATCTTTCTAGAACACATGGGATTTTTCTTAAAGACTTTTTAGACATTTTGCATTTTATTATCATATTTCATATAATCACTATTTCTCTTAATGGGTACATTGAGGGAGAAAGGCTTTTTTTTTTTAAATTTCCCCCACTAAGTTCAACAATTCTTCTTATAAATCTTCTTATAAAAATTTCTAATCTGTTTATGCAGTTAAGAGACTTTCATTTAAACTGAATGTTTGAAAAATTGACTTCAAATTATCATCCTCGTAGAATATGGGAAACTGAACTGGAAACTGTGAGATTCCCATTGTAAGGAAGCCCTTGATCAATACACATTAAGTTACTGAAAATGCAGCATCATTCTTAATATGCATGGAAATTATGCTTTCTATGAAGCAAATTAGCTTGCAATAGCTTTCAAAAATTTTGAGATGTGCTTGGAGACATATTTAAAAACCTGAGAGTACAATGAAATATGTTTAATGAAGCTAGTCATGGATGTTTAACTGAAAGCCATACCAGCTTTATTATTGCTGGTATCAGTATCTGCCTCATGTTTTCATATTAATGTCTAATGAGGCTGCCGTTCTAAGCGAAAGAAGAATGTCAACGATTCTTAGAAGCATCTCTAATGAGATGCTTATTAGTCCACTGAATCTATTTATTTCGTATAGATGCATTATATTTTCTTTTTGGAAGCTATTCAGTTTATAAGAAATTGTTTCTATCTAAAGGAAACACTGATTCTTAGATAAGCTGGTGGAAAAGATCACCAGAAACATCGCATCAGACGAATCTCTACAGAGCATTTTTGATTTCCTATCATACAGACTATAGTCTAATGTGAATTGTTTGATCTGCAAACATCCCTACACTTAGTACTTGGTCAGCCTAAGCAAAATGTTCTTTTCAAATTTGATCATGAAAACAATAAGAGAAAACCCAACCTCAAACGTAAACCAAAAGGGGTGTTATAAAAATAAACACAAATGAAGACTGGATATGCTGAGTAATAGTCATTTCTTTTCATTGAACTTATGCTGTTTTAATGCTCATTTTATGATGATCTATGTTTTGTTTTTTCCAAAAGGTATTTAATTTTTACTTGATTTAGAGGGGAAAGATTACTTACTAAAAAAATCCTAAATGGAAGAGGCAGTTAAAATGCCATTTTCAAAATTTTATTTTCTGAATGAAGTCAATTTGCAGCTCAGAAAATGAAAGAAAGGAAGAAAGAAAAGGGCACACAGAGGTCAAGTTTATGCAAACAACCGCCCTGCCGTGCTCTGTCCTGCTCCCTTGGCTGCTCCTGACCGTCTCTGGTGATTAAGAGAAGGGCATTTGAGGAGACAGGGATGGATTCCACATCAAGTTCATCTCTTGCTGCTTTATGATCCTTTCCCAGTATCTAAGCTTTCTCCATCTCCTTTAACAAGGCTACAAAGTGAGATAATAATAGCGACCTACAAGGATGTTGTGAAAATTAAAAGAGAGAACATGAATAAAATGCTTACCCCCAAGTTCTGTATGTATTAATATAGGCTCATTATCAATAATGGTTTTAGTAGTAGTAGTAAATAAACAACTAATTAAACAGGTAATAAAAAGGATATTAATATTCTATGAGTCCAGACTACACATCCTAGAAACATTTTCAAAAATGAATATTAAAAACCAATTTTTTCATTGCTCCCCCCAAAATAGCTATTAATTAAAAAACAACAACAACAAAAAAAACCCCACACCTTTCACACACCAAATCTTTTTAATCAAAGATTTTCCGGTCAGTCCTTTGTAACTAAATGATAGAAAAGTTAGCCTAATCCAGAGAAAGTCAGGGAAAGAAATGAACATGGAAGGTATGGTGAGCCCCATCCTCAATAGAAACATAGTGAATCCAGACTTCCAGTGACCCTCTTGTTGGGCGCAACATAAATCAATGTCAAGAAATTAACAACTCAGGCTTTTCAGTTTCACTCTGCAGTCATTTGCATCTCATGCTTTCTCACCTGTTATTAATCACATCAAAATAAAGGAAACAGATAAGGCCTTCCAGGACATCAGGAAGGGAGAAGTGAAGGAGTTACTTGTCCTATTTCAGTGGTGGACAGGTATGCGTTGGAGTACATCAGAGCAATGTGGAGAAAAAAGACAAAGCACTTTGTGTCTCTGTCCTGAAAAAAGGAATTAGAGCCAGGGGAGCCAGGACTGCTCTGGGACGGAGCGGCTGCCTCAGCACTGATTTTGAAAAGACCTGTGCAGATTCTCGCTTCTCCTTTCGGCGACAGAGAATGCTTGGAGGGCATCACTGATTCAATGGACATGAATTTGGGCAAACTCTGGGAGATAGTGAAGGGCAGGGAAGCCTGGTGTGCTGCAACCATGCGGTCACAAAGAGTTGAATGTGACATAGCGATTGAACAACAACACAACATGCAGATTCTCAAAGAGCCATCACCTCTGGACGTCTCCCTGGGGAACCGTGGTTGCAGGTGGACCAGGAAATCTTTCCCGGAGAGGTGGACTGTCTGAAATTGAATGCGACACCTGTGCAGGTGTTCATATGTGCAGTGTGAGTGTGTGTGTCTATGTGTGCATATGTGCTCAGTTGCTCAGTTGTGTCTGACTCTTTGTGATCCATGGACTATAGCCTACCAGGCCCTTCTGTCCATGGAATTTTCCAGGGAAGAATACTGGAGTGAGTGGGTTGCCATTTCCTCCTCCAGCAATCTTCCTGACCCAGGGAAGGGATTGCATCTCATATCCCGAGTCTCCTGCATTGGTAGGTGGATTCTTTATCACTGAGCTCCCTGGGAAGCCCCATATGTGCATTATTCTGGAGGTAAATCCACACTCAAAAGAGATTATCTCACTTACACACAGCCACCTGAAAGTCTTTAATGCCTGTGAGATTATCATTTAGCAGCATGGAATATGCATAAAGTCATAAACGAATAGAACTGGAAGGAGCATCAGTAGTCAACAAACTGTTCACCCTTCTAATTTTATAGATGTGATACTGGGAATCCGAGAAGCTGGGTGACTGGCCCATGATCACAGTCAGAAAGCTTATAAGTGCTAGACTCAGATATAGGAGCGTGTTTCCTCCCCCCCATTCAGTGATCTTTACGTTATATATTTGCATCAGTATTGATTATTGTCTGATCATACCATGTGTATAAAATATATTAAGCAGCATTCTGCATACTAAATACATTACACAATTTAATTCTGTAGTGCTGAGCAATAAGCTAATAATTGGAGAGTTTGAGTAACCAGCCTATTGGAGGCAGATCAAAAATTTAAAAATTCCCTGACTCTACAACACCCAATTTGCTCTACACCCTAATGTTCTTTGTCTTGTCAATCACTCTCCTCCCAAGAATATAATAGCATTTTCCCGTTTTCATTTGTGTGTTTGTTTGAAAGCAATTCTCACAGCGCTGAGCATGAAATGCGTTCTCAGGAGATTCATGTTGGTCAAGTATGATGGAGATGGTAGTAATGATATTAGTGATTTGCTAGATACCCTGACTCCAAAATGATGGAAGCGAAAGAAAATGTACCCTGCGAATATTGATCTCTCATTAAATATCATATCCTGCATAAAAAGAGCCAGCAAGATGCTGAAAGAATACTCAGAACACTCAACCATTGATCACTCAGAATGAGATTTAGAAAAGGAATGCATGGAATTCTAATAACAGTGAATCCTGGGAAGATCCAAGCTGACCCAGGGTTATTAACACTGGAATACATAGAATCCAACTGTAAAGAGACTTGTCTGAATGCTTTTGGGAATTATTGTCACTATATGCAGACTCATTCATTAAATTTTAAAAAAAAAGGAAAAATATATATCTACTTTCTCAATTACTTGTAAAGAATCATTTTGATTCTTTGTTTGCTCGTTGAAACTGAGCAAACAGCCCTATGAATAAACACAGGCTGACATTATGAACTGACAAAATGGAAAACATTTGAACCCCAACACTTGATAGGCAAGACTTTCCTCAGCTTTAGTCACTGTTACTGAAATGAAAGTGTCTTCTATAAGATTTTAAACTATTTTAATCTTCAAAGAATAATTAGCTTTTTGGCCTAAGTCTTTATATATATGTGTATTAGTAGCTTAGTCATGTCCAGCCTCTTTGTGACCCCACGGACTATAGACTGCCAGGCTCCTCTGTCCATGGAATTCTCCAGACAAGAATGCAGGAGTGGGTTGTCATTGCCTTCTCCAGGGGATCTTCCCAACCCAGGTATTGAACCTGGGTCTCCTGCTTGACAGGCAGATCTTTATCATCTGAGCCACCAGGGAAACTCAATAAATTTTTAACATCAAGCTGCTCAATGAAAGGAACAGAAGATCCACTCTGTAACATAATACTGGGTACAGAGCAATAGACGGGAAAAGCAGAATATTGAAAGGAAGGTCACTAGTGTCTGAAAATACTAAGATGAAGAATAAGTCTTAAGAATTTCAGGAGCTTAGTAACCTGAAACATCCCTTTTTCAACAAAATATTTCTAATTAGTTGCCTTTGACAGAGACTTGAATGGCAATATTTAGATTTTTGTCCATTATCTTCTTTGTATTATACTTTGTGTTAGGCCAAACACTTGGGGTCAAACAAGGCCATGATGGATAAAATATCTTGTTTCCTATATCCCTGGTCATGAGCTTCCTTGGCAACATGTGCCTCTTCAAACTGAGTCGGCTGGCTGCTAGTTTAATTTTGAGGAACTTTTTTGACATATTTGAATGCAAGAAATTATATCCAGCTTTGCTCTTAAACCAAAATGGTACCAACTTTTCATTCTATGACTTCAAGAAAATAATTGATAATCAGCCCGGGTGCTTAAAGAATCATTTCTCTTCCATCTCCAATAGAACACAGCCCTTTCATGACAATAATTGTGTTGCTTTGGAGCTCAGGTTAGGATTCCCAGATTTCTCTTGAGCCCCTTATGTTCTATAATTTTAATATCTGATTCTAACTTTTAAGGTCCTACATCTTTTAAATTAGTTTACTGTCTTTAGGATGAGACTTAGCTTCTGCAGTTTAGCAGGATACATGATTGTCTGATCCATCCTTTTTCTAGTTACTTGGATACAGAAAGGATGTCTAGTGAAGTTATACACTGGCTGCACTTATATGCATTCAAGAGCACTGGCTGGAGCCACAGCAGAGCTTCTGTAGCACTGCATTCAAGACCCTGAGTGTAAGAACACCGACAAAACAAAGAGAGCACCAGAGTATCAAAAGGCTTTTATTGGGCAATCGCTCCCGGGCAGAGCTCCCACGCGTGAGCAAGGGAAAAAATGGGAGCCTGCAATCTGCGGGGAGGCGGGGCGAGACACCTATATACCCCGGCGGATATGGAAGTGGCGGGACCAGGGTGCTGATTGGACCGCTAGGTCCCGTGTCGGTTTTTTGATTGGCCGGAGTCTTGGCGCCTTCGCGTCCATCAGTCTGCCTGGCAACGGGCCGTTGATTGGTGGATGTCTGTCCCTGGGGCTTATCTGAGACCTTCCGGCGGGGGGCTTCCCTGTCAGCATTTTCTGGCTGGCGCCTTCCTGCCTGCGGTCAGCGTGACCTTTCACTGAGAAATGACAGCACAATTCCCAGCCCTCAGGCTTCTTCTTAGCTCTCCAAGAGGCCAGCTTAGTGAGCACACAGTATAGATTCTCAGAGGCAGTGAGCAAAAATGTTGTCCTTCAAACATATTCCTCTCTGTCTTATAACAAGGACTATCATCTCATCTTGGGACCAGGAAATCCTTACCTGAGAACAGTGACCCTAGCACTCAAAGTGAAGTGAAAGTTGCTCAGTCGTGTCCAGCTCTTTGTGACCCCGTGGACTGTAGCCCGCCAGGCTCCTCTGTCCATGGGATTCTCCAGGCAAGAGTACTGGAGTGGGTAGCCTTTTCCTTCTTCAGGGGATCTTCCTGTCCCAGGGATCGAATCCATGTCTCCTGAGTTGCAGGCAGATTTTTTACCATCTGAGCTACCAGAGAAGCACTCAAACTTTGACCTTTATTCATATAAGAAAATCTTGCTCGTCTAATACATACATCCTTGGTCTATATTTTACTGTATCTCTGGGGCATGGTTTCAAAAGTGTTTTACTCCCATATAAGTTCTGTTTACTTGCACAGTTCCCATTAGCTTTATAATACAACACAGAACCTGAACAGGAAATATATTTTATGAAGATTCCAGGGTGATTGGTGCTCGTCATGGTAGTATCAAAGGCTCAGATCCATGCAATCAAGTATCTTTATGCTGTTAGTCATGACCTTCTCCTTTGAAATGATTGCCCGCCATCTGTTATTTCATTAAGTATTAAATCTTTGTTGCTGAGCAGCAAGCCAATTTGCCTTCACAGATTTACCCCCCAAAAAAGCATTTAAAATTCCTTTATGAGGGATGTAATTGCTTAAACTCAGAGTTCTTTTAAAATTCCAGATAAAAACTGAACATGTGCATGTGAAGTACACTGCAATCAAGATACTGAAGTCATTAGCTGTGCAGTCATTCAACCCCTTAAAAGGCTATTCACGGCTAAAACCCTACATTTTCACAGTGCGTAATTGCTGCAAAGTTTGCTCATTAAAAATGAGGATGTGTACAAGACAACTAAGCAAAAAAGCATTGTGAGTAACTTCAAGAGACAACAAATTGTTGCCATTTACATCTGTAACTAAAAAGTTTGGGGATTACACTTTTCTGTCTCCTGGATGTGTGTTTCATATATAACTGATTCGTCTGTGTTACTATTGATCTGATCACTCAATTTGCACCCCATAATTCATTTCTTAATCTGAACCTGCCCCGGTGGCTCAGACAGTAAAGAATCTGCCTGCAATGCAGAAGATCTGAGTTTGATCCCTGGGTTGGGCAGAGTCCCTGGAGCAGGGAATGGTTACCCATTCTAGTATTCTTGCCTGGAGAATCCCATGGACAGAGGAACCTGGTGGGCTACTGTCCATGGAGTTGCAAAGCATCAGACATGTCATTTCATAATCTAGATTTAAATAACTACTCAATTGGGAGCACATGGGGATGAGATAGGAGAAGGAAATGGCAACCCACTCCAGTATTCTTGCCTAGAGAATTCCATGGACAGAGGAGCCTGGTGGACTGCCATCTACGGGGTCACACAGAATCAGACACGACTGAAGCGACTTAACAGAAGCATCAGGGATGAGATGCTTATAAGGTTATGACAGCACACAAAGCCAATAATATATATTGCATTAGGGAAATTAATGCTGAATATTCATTGAAAGGACTGATGCTGACGTTGAAGCTCAAATACTTTGGCCACCTCTTTTGAGAAGAGCTGACTCATTGGAAAAGACCCTGATGTTGGGAAAGATTGAGAGCAGGAGGGGAAGGGGACTGCAGAAGATGAGGTGGTTAGATAACATCACTGACTCAATGAACATGAATTTAAGCAACCCCAGGAGATAGTAAAGGACAGAGGAGCCTGGTGTGCTATAGTCCATGGGATCACAAAGATTTGGACACAACTTAGTGACTGAATAACACTTAATATATTCATATATATATTATATATATAAATATTAATATATTCATATTCATATTAATATATGAATAAACTATATTCATATAGTTTTCAGTGATGCATCATAGTTTATGGGAAACTGGTGAGAGATAGCACTACCCTCACCTCTGGCCAAGGGCAGGATTTCTTGCCAAAGACTATCTCACAACAGATTTCCCCAGTGGTTAAGGAAGAATGCCTGAGCATTCACCTAAACTAAGAGCAATTCAGGCAATGTTCACTGTGGTCCAATTCAAAACAGTTGGTGTCTCAAATAAACACTGCAAATGATGACGGGCACTCAAGGCATATTTTTCTAAGCCTAGGCAGACAGATGATTTTTTACAGACAAAAATGTAGTAACTGCTAGCAGTTATTATTAGAGATAAAGACTGAGGATGGAGAGTGGCATGGCTAAATCGAAG
Source organism: Dama dama (assembly GCF_033118175.1). NCBI lineage: Eukaryota > Metazoa > Chordata > Mammalia > Artiodactyla > Cervidae > Dama > Dama dama. The sequence continues at coordinate 11,301,934 of NC_083707.1, forward strand.
ATATATGTTAGACAAGAAACTTGGAATGCAGACCAAAGTTGAAACTGAAAATTTTCAACCATGGAGCACATGGGTTTGAGATAACCCTTTGCAAATTAAATTCAGGCAGTGGGGTTTTTATCATTTAATGTAAGTTTTCAAGAGAATGAACTGAAAATTGGAAGGAACATAAAATCTCAATGTCAGCACTAGAATGTAGATTCTAACAGTGGTTCAACAGAGAGGTTTACCAGGCGTCTGAGGAGCCCTCCCAGGTCAAGGGCAGAATGAAAGATGAGGAAGTTCCCAGAGATGGTTCTCACTTGCCTGGAACCTGCAGGGCTCATATACCACGGGCAGGGCTGAGTGTGAGGGATGTCAGTTATCGGCCTGGCAATGTTGTTGTTCCAGCAGAGGCTGGGGGAATGAGCAAGGGCATTGTTCTAAATATGATAGTTATCACTAGTGATGGTTATTGAATAGTGCATCTTATTTTATGTTTGTTTCCAAATCAATAATACTCTGAAAACTAGCTTTTTTCTCCAGTTTTAATTCCTAAATTCAAGCTCCTAGAACAGTGAAAGACTGTCTCCTTTGTTGTCATGCACAGAGTTTTTTTCTTAATATGTCTTAATCCAATCCTAGGGTATATAGTCCAGGAATCTATATTTCTAAAAACTCCTACGTGATTCTCATGTACATTCAGGTTTGAAAGTTATTGTATAGAGTTATAATGTTACTCAGAGAAATACTTGATAAGGATGAATTCAGATAGAAAGATTAAAAGAGTGAAACTGTGTCAGTATCTGAATGATAAAGAATGAATTTCCAAAAAAAGAAACCTCTGATTTCAAAAGGTGACCTCCAACAAGGGAGCCATAAAAAAGGGAGAAAGAAAAAAGTCAAGAGAGCTTTAAAACTGGAGCAGCATTTGATTTATATTCACCTAAGGAGATGGAAAATGATTTCACTTTTTCAGGTAAGAGTAATCAGTCTACAGCTTTCTGGAACCCTGGTGTTGGGGATTTTAAGCCATGTAATTACAAAAGTAAGAATAGAAAGAAAGAATATTGAAACATAAAAAAAGATGAAGGAGACAACTTCCATGTGAGATACATACTAGAAGTTATAGAATTATAGTCATGCTTAATGAAATGCAAAAGGCAGAAGAAAGCAAATGAAACAATATTTTATGTGTAGACATGATTTCCGAGGTTCTGACATGTGCAGGAAAACTCTCAAGCCTAATGATAGTGAAGTCAAATGCCAGTGGCAATGGGAAGTCTGCATTCAGTAAAAATAAATGGCTGGTTAGATAGACAATGACATGAGACCTTCATGGAAACGTGTGAATCATTTGAAAGGGTCATGCTCTTGGTAAGCGACACAAATCGTATTCTGCAGGCAGATAGCAAGTGCGTTTTTTTAGAGAAGAGGAGAAACGATAATAGAAGAGGTTCGTTTTAAGAACTGTTCTCAAAAGAGAAATGGTACTTTCAGCAGGCGGTGCTTCAATGTGTTTAATGAGAGTCACTATAGGGATCCCTGAATCTCTCTGTTCTTCTAGTAAAGCCATTTGTACTCCTTTGAGCATTTGGGATAATCCGAGATGATGGGTTCATGCTGAATCTCACAAAAATGCCTGCCTCTCAGTTTTACTAGTTTCACGTTTGACTCCAGAAATTCCACAGGCGATTCTTACATGTTTTCTACCACATTCCTTATCAAGCCACGACCTCGATTAGAAAATGATGACACTGTTCTTGATGGACACGCAACTTAGACATGGCTAAACATCATAAGGGGGATTCCTAGGTGGCTCTAGTGGTAAAGAACCTGCTTGCCAATGCAGGCGATGTAAGAGATGCGGGTCCGATACCTGGGTCGGGAAGATCCCCTGGAGGAGGGCATGGCAACCCACTCCAGTATTCTTGCCTGGAGAATCCCATGGACAGAGGAGCCTGGCGGGCTACAGTCCATGGGGTCACAAAGAGTCAGGCAGGACTTGGAGACCAAACAAACCAACGACAGATGCATGCAGGGGGAACACAGTTATATTATAGATGGCATTGATGGTTCATTTAACAGAAGCTGAAGAATGAAAAAGCAGAAGGATCAGAAAAAAATAGAGTTGCATAATGTAGAGAGTCTATTTTTAAAAAACTGTGTCAAATTCATAGAGTCAGAAAATACATTGGTAGATGCCAAGGGCTGGGGAATGGGGAGGTGAGGAGGGGCCTTGGGGGATTAGTGTTTAATGGGAACAGAGTCTCAGTTTAGGAAGGTGAAAAATTCAGTCAAGACGGATGATGGTGAAATTTGCACTAGAATGTGAATATACTTACTGCCACTGAACTATACAGTTACATATGGACAAAAGAGTATATTTCGTATTTGCAACTCTTACAAAATAAAAAAGAACATTTAAAAAGCCCTGCCCCCAAATATCAAAGCCAATTTCCACATTAAAAAAGAAAATTGTTCCCTGAGTCTATTTTTCTGGATACCATGTCAATGAATATGATAAATGTGTTTTTGGCACTTGCATGTTAAATAGAGTATGAAGAATTACCCTAGGAGCAGATTTAGTTTAGTATTTGTTTCTTAGTCTCTGGATCATGAACATCATCTCCTCTGTCCACACACACACACACACACACACACATCAGGAGGGTTTTGTTGTAAAGAATAATGAAAGCTTCATAAGCATTTCTGTGAAAGAAGCGTTGTGATTAACATGGTGAAGCCGGGGCAGTGAGGTCAGCGATGGAGGTCACAGCAAGAGCCGGTGCTGTGAGGGGACAGCCTGCTCAGGGTGAGGCTGGAGGGGGGTCCACTGGGCCGTGGGGGGCGGTGACCCTGAAACCCCCTCTCCACCAGCACTCGAAGGCCCAGAACCAAAAGAGAGAAGGATGCTCATCTCTGTCCTACGTCCTCTGCTGAAAAGAAGCGAGACCAGACTTGTTAACATTTCCCACAGCACTTTACAGAGTACCATTTTGAAGGACATTTCAAAAAAAGGAGAAAAAATGTTACTCTGCCATATGCACTGTTCCTTTCTTTCCAGGGCTCAACTCTGATTTCAAGGGGGAAATAAAGACAATACGACAGGATATATGCCACGTTCAAGTGATGTAATAATTGGCTGCTTGCTCTAGGGCACAGAGTTGGGCAAATGACCTGCTAAAAAGAGAGCTGATTTCTGTGCAGCAATCCTCAGCACAAACAACAGAGACGCTCCAGAAAACAACAGAAAAATATTATAAATTACTTCTTTTCTATCAGTTTCGAGAGTGACTGAACTCCTAATGCAAGAACTTACATGAATCTAAATGTGACTTTGATGAAAAACCATCTTTTGGCATTTTCTGAAAGAACATGGAATCAAGCTATAGGTATAGTGATTTTTTAAACAATTTTGGTTTAATTGGCAGTATTATTTGTGTAAATTGTCTAAATTTATCATGTAATCATTTAAGTTATGCTTTGCCTATTACTATTTTCACTCTAATATATAATTTCTTCAACTCCAAAAGGAGCTGCGATAAATTAGAGGTTTACATCTGATGAGATGAATATTATGAATAAATGTAGATTGCAGAGCTATTCTCACTAAGCTATTCTCTCTAAGCTATTCTCTGTAAGGACTTCCTGATGGTTCAGATGTTAAAGGATCTGCCTGCAATGAAGGAGACCCAGATTCTATCTCTGGGTTGGGAAGATCTCCTAGCAAAGGGAATGGCTACCCACTCCAGTATTCTTGCCTGGAGAATCCCATGGACAGAGGAGTCTGGCCGACCACAATCCACGGAGTCCGCAAAGAGTTGGACACAATTGAGCATCTAACACTTTCCCTTTATAGGTCTGACCAAAAAACACTTCACACTAAATATTCAGGAACCTTCTTATATTCTTTAAAGATCTCCAATCCTTTTATTAAATAATATGTCAGCACATTAAAATGTCATTTAAATTAGTGAGAAAATAACTACTTTGTCTGTGTTTTAGTTATAACAGAAGACTTTGAACCATAATTTAAAGGTCAATTTCAGACTTCTTTTTTAAACTCAAATCTGGTGTTTAATATTTAAACCATGGCTTCTAATTGTTTTTCTTGAAGCAATGCTTTTCTCCATTACTTCTGTAGAGTGGATTTTTCTGTCAAGTAGAGAGATGTCAAAAAGGGAAAAGTGCTTGCAATAACTTCATTCGAAGACAAAATACCTGAGGACAATTTAGATTTCACACAGCTATACTCAATGAAAAGAAATGCTATTGAATCTGTGAAACATCAAATTTCATGAAATCTCACAGAGACCTTGAAAAATTGACCTTTTAGAAGCATTGAGAAATGACAAGGAGAAACCATAAGGTTATCATGGCCTATATTCTCTAGGTAATCTCGTTCTGCAATATTTTCTTCAAGGTTGCACTCTTAGGGTATTAATTATGCTTACATGTTTATAATTTTATTATGTAATAAAACATCTTCCATTCTCTTCTTCAGGGGATCTTCCCAACCCAGGGATGATGGAACCCAGGTCTCCCGCATTGCAGGCAGAGTCTTTACCATCTGAGCCATCAGGGAAGCCTAATAAAGCATATACTTTTCATAATCCATTTAGAGCACTATTTTCTCTAAGTATATTGATATAAATTATTTATATGAAGTGCATACATATTTATGCTTTGTAAAATCATATTTTCTTAATTTTATTTAAAATATTACCATCATTTTATTTATACAAATTATAATCTCCTGCTAGTTAAGAAGTCAAAATATAATTACTGTGAAAAAAGTCCTGGATTAGGTTACATGGATTCTATGAAAATAAAATAACATGAAAAATGCTTTTATAGATTCCCAATGTTTATCAAGAATTTGTTTTGGAAGGTAAAATGTATTAATATCAGAATTTCATATTATCTCCCAAATCTGCATATAGATAATTTTCTGTATTTGTGAACCACTGGTATCAATCATGCATGTCTTATGCATATTTATTAGGATATACATTGCTATTGAAGTTCAAAGTTACTAACAATTGATGCCTTCCCCCATGAAAGAAACATTTTTGTGCAAGTAGTTATCAACCATATTTATAATCAGCAAATATGATCAGTCTGAATTACCTCCTACTCTTACATATGCTGAATATACACAAAAAGATGCAAAACACAGGCATACACTCTATGTCTGTCTGATTGCATGATGTGTGCATATGTGTATATGTATATGTGTATGTGTGTGTGCTCAGTTGCCGCCAACTCTTTGTGACCCCATGGACTGTAGCCCACCAGGTTCCTCTGTCCATGGAGTCTTCCAGGCAAGAATATTGGTGTGGGTTTTCATTTCCTCGTCTGGGGGATCTTCCCCACCCAGGGATCAAAACCTCATCTCCTGCATATCCTGCATAACAGGCAAATTCTTTACCCATTGAGCCATGGGGAAAGCCTTGCATATGTGTATATACAAATAGAATTCAATGTGATCCTTAAAATAGAGAGAAAAGTTGGATTATTCTTGGTAAACCGTTACAGAAAGTTAAAAAAAAAAGATCCATTACATGCAATCTTCAAGATAAAAATAAATAACATGAATAAAACAATTCCATAAATGGAAGAGAGTATATTTAATAAATTTAAAAAGCAGAAATATACTACTGAAAAAAACTTCTAAGAAGATGAGAAGGAAGACCTAGCATAATATTATTCGTGATGAATGTTGATGAAGACTAATTCTTTATCAAACAGTGAATATTGGGCTTCCCTGGTCGCTCAAACAGTAAAGAATTCTGCCTCCAATACGGGAGACCTGGGCTCAGTCCCTGGGTTGGGAAGATCCCCTGGAGAAGGGAATGGCAACCCACTCCAGTGTTCTTGCCTAGAGAATCCCATGGACAGAGGAGCTTGGTGGGCTACAGTCCCTGGGGTTGCAAAGAGTAGGACACGACAGAGAGACTGACACTTTCTTCACTTTCATCGTTAAGATTTCGGCGGAATAATAATAACACAGAACTGCCCATGAACTTGGCCTCCCTATTTGGCCTTTTCAGACACCACTTTGACTCGAGTTTCTCCACAGATGGTTCCTGTCTGAGGAAGATGGAGATCTGGTGGTCCCTCGGTATTTGCTCAAGTGAACACGTCACGGTTTTGTCTTCAGAGGATTGCTTAACCACACTGCTTATTTATTAAAAGTTTACCATCTGCTAGGCTGCCTGTTTCCTGGTTCTTTGGTGAGAAAGAGAGGCCTTTGGGGAGAATTTTGAGTCTGAACCTTCTGATATTTCACAATTGCTGCCTTCTTTTGCTCTTTGTTCAGATTATATAAGAATAAAAGAAAATCTGGCGAAATCACTGCCCAATTACTTTGGAGTCCTCGTGTCCATAGACAGGCTGCTTTCTCCTCACCTTTCAGAGTCTAAGTTTTATCTTATATACAATGCCCAGGGTTTTTAGTTGTACTTAGAAAGAGCAAAAACAAAAATTATATCTACTTTATGTCTACACTTTCTTCCCCAGGGCTTCCCTGGTGGTTTAGATGGTAAAGAATCTGCCAGCAATGTGGGAGACTCTGGTTGGTCTGCTGGTTTGGGAAATTCCTTGGAGAAGGGAATGGCTACCCACTCCAGTATTCTTGCCTGGAGAATTTTATGGACAGAGGAGCCTTGTGGGACCCGCATAGTCCATGCGGGTCACAAAGAGAAGGACACGACTGAGCGACTAACACTTTCACTTATCAATTTTTTCTTCCCTGAAGTATTGATACGTAATTTTAAAAGACTTGTATAGCAAATGGACCACAAATTTGGAGCAAGAAGGAAGATTTCTCAAATTTGAAAAAGAGCTCTAAGCCCCCAAATTTCTGGATATTGAAAACAAGCAGAAAAAGTCATTTGCAAACATATGCCTGCTTATTTTCTCTGTTGAAATTATTATCATTATTATTTCTTGCTTAGGCTCTTATTTTTATTATATCTTGCTCCTACTTCCTAGACTTAGAGGCATGGTTTAACCAAGAAATGTTTCCTATCCTCAGAGATACAGGTCCTGCCAACTTTGACCTTGTGGAATTTCAGCACTGCCATGGAGCTGCAGACTGTTAAGTGCTTCCTATTTCTCCCATTTAGGAATGGACATGCTTACTACAGTCGTCTTTGTTGCTTTAGTACCATTGCATGGTGGGTGTGATGGGGTCAGGTAACTTGTTTAATAGTTTATATTCCTTAGATCAATAGCAGCCATATCTAAGGAGACAATCAAATTCAATCCAGATTGTGAAATTCTGAACACTGAGCCATATGCTAGAATTTGATGAGAATTTTGGGATCATAGATAAAGATGAGTATATTTTGCGTGAGCCTAGTGGCTCAGATGGTAAAGAATCTGCCTACAATGTGGGAGACCTGAGTTGGATCCCTGGGTTGGGAAGATCCCCTGGGGGAGGGCATGGCAACCCACTCCAGTATTTTTGCCGGGAGAATCCCATGGGCAGAGGAGCCTGGTGGGTTACAGTCCATGGGGTCACAAAAAGTCGGACACAACCGAGTGATAAGCACAGTGCAGAATGTAACTATCTGCACCCAGAAGCAGCGGTAGCTTGTAAAAATGGGATCTGTTATTTCTCTCTCTGCAACCTTATCCTTTCAATGTGACTGTTTTCCCTGGCCTTGAACTGGACTTGGTAACATGACTTCATTTGACCAAACAGGAAGTTAGAAAACTTGGAGCAAGAGAGACCGGAAGAGCCACTCCTGCACAGAAAGACTCACCCTTTCTCACTGCACTTGGACCCTTGGCTGCCATGGGAAGGGGCCGAAGCTAGTTGGCTGGAAATTGACAGGCCATGTGAAGAAAACCAGAGGTCACAGACCCAGCAGTCAGTTGGCCCAGATCTTACCACTGACACACGTGTGGGCTCAACCAAGATCACGGGAGCCTGCCTCAGACCAGGTGGACCACCTGCCTAAATGGATGGGTTTTTTTTTTTTTTTTTTTAACTGCAAGCTTTGGTGTCATTTTTGTTGTTCTGTCACTCAGAACAACACTCTTGTCCAACTGTTTACGACCCCATGGACTGCAGCACGCCAGGCTTCTCTGTCCTTCACCATCTCCTGGAGTTTACTCAGACTTATGTCCCTTGAGTTGGTGATGACATCCAGCCATCTCATTCTCTGTCAACCCCTTCTCCTCCTGCTTTCAATCTTTCCCAGCATCAGGGTCTTTTCCAATGAGTCAGCTCTTTGGATCAGGTGAACAAACTATTCAGTTTCATCATCAGTTCTTCCAATGAATATTCAGGGTAGATTTCCTTTAGAATTGATTGATTCAATCTCCTTGCAGTCCACGTGACCTTCAAGAGTCTTCTCCAGCACCACAGTTTGAAAGTGTCAATTCTTCGGCACTCTCTTCCTACTAGACATTAAAAGAGACAGCATTGTCAACACTAAAGAAATATTTGCGATGCATTGTCCACCAACTTACCCCAGGCTCCATGACATACAGAGACCTTCTTTTTAAAAAATTAAAAACACAGTCCTACCATGTGGTCATAGATTTGGACAAGTGTTTCACAAAAAAAAAAAGGAAAAAAAAAAAAAACAACACCCAAATGTCTAATAACTATATTAAAAAAAAGTCCTCAGCTTCACTGGCCATCAGGGAAATGAAAATCAAAACCACAAGGTGATATACAGGTATCAGATTTACTGAAAGGAAAGCATCAGAAAATACCAAGTATCTGAGTGAATGTTGTTGAGCAACCACACTCACAGATCGCTGGTGGGAGTGTAAATTGATATTTTTAAAAACTGCTTGTCAGCAGCAACTCAAGTTGATACACTTACCCTGTTACCAAGCAATGTCATTTCTGGATAGGAGTCTGGAAGAAATATGTGCATATGCTTACAAAAACTATACAGAATTGTTCACAGCAGTATGATTTGCAATGTCCTCAAACTAGACACTAAACAAATGTCTATCAGCAGAAGAATGGATAAACTATCATGCAGAGACACAAAATATCATTGAGCAGAAATGATGTAAATAATCTAAAATGCTGTACAACAGCATGAAGGAATGTCTCAAAATATGATTTTGAACAAGGTAGACCAAAAAAGGTATGCAGTGTATTCTGTTCAAACAAAAATAGGAAAATCTAACGTAACACTTCCCTGATGGCTCCGTGGTAAAGAATCTGACTGCCAGAGCAGGAGTTGGGAGTTCAATCCCTGGGCCAGGAAGGTCCCCTGGAGAAGGAAATAGCAACCCACCCCAGGATTCTTGTCTGGAGAATTTCATGGACAAAGGAGGTTGACGAGCCATAGTCCATGGTTTTGCAAAAGAGACAGACGTGACTTAGCAACTATACACCAACAATAGCAAAAACAACTTAAGCTCTCAGAAATCGAAAAAGTGGTTTTTCTTGGGAAAAGGATGAATATATGTAAGTCTTTGTGGTGCCAGCAATATTCTATTTCTTGACCTGGTCACTGGTTACAGAGGAGAGATCAATTTGGGGAAAAACACAGATATACTTTTATTGAAAGGATATATATCACCTTAATAAATGTCCCCTGTCTATCAACAACTTTCTTGTTAAATGTTAATAAGATGGTAAAAATTAATATTCATAGTTGGTTTCCGTCTGAATATTAATATCTTCCTAAATGAAAGCAGATAGCCAAAATACCTGAAAGATTTTTAAATCAAATTGATTCTCTTCCATCTTTCATTAAACTCTCGGGCTATTTTTGCCTACAATCTCAGTTCTACTTTATTTAATATCTTTCCAAATTAGACATTATATTAATAGTTAATTTCCTGGCTTTATGCAATCAATGAATTTTAGATTTATTTAATGTTTAGCAAATTATTTGTTACCATTTCCCTTTCATTTCACAATCTGTGTTGCTTTTGATTTCTTCCATTTTGAATATATAACTCAGTAGTTCTTCTCTCAGTAGTGAATTATGTTAGCAGTGGTTTCTATCTTAAATTGTCCTTTTTTAACACTGTCAGATACTTCAGGAGCTTATATCAGTAGAGAATTCAAAGTTCACCATTGTTTTCTCACATCACTTTAAAGGTATTTTTCTGCTGCCTTGTATCTATTTTTGTCCCTGTTAAAATGTCTAATTTTTATTTATTCTGATAAAATCTTTTTTAAAGTCATTTTTATGACCTACTCTTTGTCTTTGATGTTCTGAAATTTCCCTACTCTATGGATTAAATTATTTTCATATTTAAGATTATGTATTTCCTAAATCTGAAAATTTATATAAATTTTGGAAAATTCTCAATACTGCCTTTAAAAATATTAGCTTTCTCATTCTCTTTTTTCCTCTTAGGAGTTTCCAGTGTAGATGTATTGGAATTTCTCACCTGTCTACATATTTTTTTTCAATCTGTCTTTTATAATGTTATCTTGTAAACTTATTTCATTGCATCAAGATGGATCCCCAAAAAATGCGCTTTAAAACTCTTTCCTCAAATTCATGTATCTGCAGTTTCATAAATAATTTAATTTCTCCTTTGGTTCTTTTTATGTCCAGATTGTGTTTTATTTTCAAACACGACTTCTTGTAGAGTATATTTATCATATTTTTACTCCCTTTAAACTTATTTTTATATAAAAGCAATAATTCTCTGGGGATTTACTGTTTGTATTTTCTTCTGTCCCTTGTTTGCAGTGGTTTGTAACTTTAGACTGTGAACTCTTTTTTGTTAAGACTGCCACTATGGAACACCAAAAATCTAATGAGACATTTAAAATCCCCTACTTCATTTTATGGAACATCACAGTACTGTAGCCACATTTTATGTCAATATTTCAGATATTATTTCCAATATTTCGAAGACCACAAACCTGAATGCCAGATTTACATACAGTGTAGGCTTATGATTAGAACTCCTCAAAGGTCATGTTTTTTTCTTAGAGGATGCTTTAGCTTTCCAAGGGCTACCATTCAAAGTGGATTTCCCTGGTGGCTCAAGGGTAGATAATCTGTCTGCAATGCAGGATACCTGGGTTCAATCCCTGGGTTGGGAAAAATCCCCTGGAGAAGAAAATGGCAACCCACTCCAGTATTCTTGCCTTAAGAATCCCATGGACAGAGAAGCCTGGCAGGCTATAGTCCATGGGGTTGCAAAGAATCAGACACAACTGAAGTGACTAAACAACCACCACCACCATACAAAGTACCCCGGGCTAAGTGATTTAAACAAGAGAAGTAGTTCTGAAGGGTGAAAGTCTAAAGTCAAGGTTGGTGGAGCTGATTCTTCCAAAAGCTGTGAGGAAGGGATCTGTTCCAGACCTCTTTCCTTGGCTTGTAGATCCATCTTCACATCCCCATGACATAGTCCCTGCATGGTGCCTGGATCCAAATTTCCTCTTCTTATAAGACACTGGTCATATCAGGGGCTACCCATTAGGGTAGGGCTAGTGATCTAATTTGAATTTTGCTGCCTCTGTAAAAACCATGTCTCCAAAGCAAGTTAGATATTGGAGATTAAGACCTGAACATGTAAATTCTGGGGACACAATTAAATCCATAACAACCATATGTTATTTATCCTTTTTTTTTTTTTTTTTTTTTTTTAGTTTTCTCTTTTACTAATAATACAGGTCTTTTTTTTTTTTCATTTATTTTTATTAGTTGAAAGCTAACTACTTTACAATATTGTAGTAGTTTTTGCCATACATTGACATGAATCAGCCATGGATTTACATGTGTTCCCCATCCCGATCCCCCCTCCCGCCTCTCTCTCCATCCCATCCCTCTGGGTCTTCCCAGTGCACCAGCATTGAGCACTTGTCTCATGCATCCAGCCTGGGCTGGTGATCTGTTTCACCCTAGATAATATACATGTTTCCATGCTGTTCTCTCAAAACATCCCACCCTCACCTTCTCCTACAGAGTCCCAAAGTCTGTTCTGTACATCTCTGTCTCTTTTTCTGTTTTGCATATAGGGTTATCATTACCATCTTCTTAAATTCCATATATATGCGTTAGTGTACTGTATTGGTCTTTATCTTTCTGGCTTACTTCACTCTGTATAATGGGCTCCAGTTTCATCCATCTCATTAGAACTGATTCGAATGAATTATTTTTAATGGCTGAGTAATATTCCATGGTGTATATGTACCATAGCTTCCTTATCCATTCGTCTGCTGATGGGCATCTAGGTTGCTTCCATGTCCTGGCTATTATAAACAGTGCTGCAATGAACATTGGGGTGCACATGTCTCTTTCTGATCTAATTTCCTTGGTGATAACACAGGTCTTTAAGCATCTAATTTTAATAAATGGGTCACATTTTCAAAGCAGCCTCGTGCTGCCTTCAAACCAAATATATCATGTGTACGTAACCCACAGCTTTTACTTGACCAAGATTATGAATCATATTCATAAATAGCAGAGGTTTTAATGCCTTAGCTTTTGTTCCTTCGTTATTTTTAGATCTTCGGAATTTCTCTTATTTTTATGAGTCATTGCAAATAAAAAAGTATGTTTGTGATGATGTATCCCTTACACTTCAGTAAAAGCAAAGGATGAAAGTTTCAGAGGCTTTTCAGCTTTTCTCTCATGAGCTGTAATCCAACAACCAGAAAACTCCTAGAGATTTCAGTTAACCATTTCACACATAGAGAGGACAAGTCACTTACTTACAGGATAAAACTCATGATCATTGGTGGGCTTTTGATTATCTCTAATGAAAATGAAATGGAAAAAAAATGATTGAAATGCTTTCTCAGTTTTAATTTTTTTAATAATTGAATTTATTTATTTATCTTTGTCTGTGCTGAGTTTTTGCTGTAGTGGCTTCTCTTGTTCCAGAGTATGGGCTCTAGAGCATGTGGGCTCAGTAGCTGCAGTTCCTGGGCTCTAGAGCACAAGCTCAATAGATGCGGTGCACAGTCTTGCTCCTAGACAGGTAGAATTTTCCTGGATTAGGGATCAAACTGTGTCTCTTGTGTTGGTTGGCAGATTCTTTACCACTGAGCCACCAGGGAAGCCCTCCATTTTAAATCTTAGTAAACTAGACAACACTGGACCCATGTAACAAAAATGTTAATTTTACTGTTTTAGGATTATAATAGCTATAAATCTAATCAGTCAATCAGTTCAGTCGTTTTTGACTCTTTGCGAACCCATGGACTTCAGCACACCAGGCCTCCCTGTCCATCACCAATTCCTGAAGCTTACTCAGACTCATGTCCATCGAGTTGGTGATGCCATCCAACCATCTCATCCTCTGTCATCCCCTTCTCCTCCTGCCTTCAATCTTTCCCAGCATCAGGGTCTTTTCCAATGAGTCAGCTCTTTGCATCAGGTGGCCAAAGTATTGGAGTTTCAGCTTCAGCATCAGTCCTTCCAATGAATATTCAGGACTGATTTCCTTTAGGATGGACTGGTTATATCTCCTTGCAGGCCCAGGGACTCTCAAGAGTCTTCTCCAACACCACAGTTCAAAAGCATCAATTCTTTAGCACTCAGCTTACTTTATAGTCCAATTCCCACATCCATACTGGAAAACTCATAGCTTTGACTAGATGAACCTTTGTTGGCAAAGGTCTCTACTTTTTTAAAAAAAATCTAATAAGGAGGGTTTGTTGTAATTATTTAATAAAATACATAGTAAATCTAGAAGAAATCAATTGCAGTATAAAAGTCAGAGCAGAAAAATACAAATATGTGTCATGTTTTTAAAAAATATTTCATTTGTTAAAATGCTTGTTATCCTTCTTTTTTCAAGTGATGTATCATTAGCTAAAAATATACCTCTGTCTCTCACATCCTCATGGACCGCCACATGTCACATCATATGTTTCCTTTGACATTTATCATGATGCTCTGCTCTCCCAGGTGATCTTTTCACATTTTCTTCTTTTGTATGAGTTGTGTTTGTTTTCCCTAAAGTCGTTCCCACTGAGCTCCAAGCAGTCTCGTTTTTGCTCTAATTTCCCAAGTTCTCATATTTTTCTCTAGTTTGTTTCTCTACACATTATCTTTTAATCTCTAAAACCAGACAATGCACATGATATATGAGTGATTTATTTATTCAAAACAATTAGTTCTTCTTATAATAAGTATTCAATATCTTAAACTGAATTAGATTATTTTAAATTACACATATGCTTTCAGAGTAATAGTACCATTCAATGATTTGATGATTCTCCAGATAAAAGGAGAAAGGTATGGAAATTTAAGTCTGAATTAGTCAATAAAGAATCTGTCTACAATGCAGGAGACTCAGACTTGATCTCTGAGTTGGGAAGATCCTCTGGAGAATGGTATGGCAACCCACTCCAGTATTCTTGCCTGGAGAATCCCATGGACAGAGGAACCTGACAGGCTGCAGTCCATAGGGTTGAACACGATTAAAATGACTTAAACCCAATATGTGTAGACTCAAGAGAATGCCTGGCACATTGAGCATGCTCTGTATGTGCCATGATTTCTTTTCTATATTAGCAGTATCCAACTATATCTATCCCAACCACTCTTGTAAGTCAAAATAAAAATACCTACAGTCAACAAACTACTGAAAAATTCACTGGATCCAAAACAGAATCCTGAAGAAGCTCTGCATTGGATGAAGTTTGCCATGTAAATTCTGAGTCAGATTTAAATCAAGGTCTGAGAGCAGAGAGGAAGAGTGACAGAAAGTATTTAAAGTTGGCAGTATGAATCGGCATCAGCGGCTTTCCAACCTTCAGTTTTTCTGAAGTATGTGTGTAGGCACCCTCTTTCTCATACTCACCAATAATGTCAATGTGCAGTTATTTCTTGTCATTAGGTATACGAAGCTTCAACTCAGATATCAGTGGATAATTTTATTAAAGTGACCAGTACTGTAAATTTTGAATATTATAAAATTGCAATTATTGGAAGCAAGAGATGAAAGATAATTTTGAAGTTATTACCATGTTGTTGTTGAGTAATCAATCATGTCCAGTTCTCTGAGACCCCATGGACTGTAGCATGCCAGCCTTCCATGTCCTCCACTATCTCCTAGAGTTTGAGTTATTATCATAAAGACTTAAAAAAAAGGAAGATGGAATATCCTGGAAGTGGTGTGACCTAATGGGTGTCTGTGTGTGTGTGGGTGTGTCTTCAAAAAATGGACCTATGTCCCAATGAAAGAAAAATAGGTAAATAAAAATACATCTAAACAGTTGACATCCAAAGAAGGGTAAATTCATTGATCAATCAAAACAAGCACAAGAAAAATTAACAAACAGAAATTTAACAGAACAAAGAAATTCAAGATAAGCTCCAAATTATTTTCTGAGCCTAAATGAAACATGACTTCCTATATAAATAATTTAGTCAATAAATGAAGCAGAAGTTCAAGGATGAGATTGGAATCAGTGGCTTGGAAGAAAAAATGGAAGAAATAAGTCAGAAGAAAACCATCAGGGAAAAGATAAGGGATTTAAAGGATTTATCCAGAAGACCTAACATATGAATAACAGGAATTGCAGAAGGAGAAAACAGAACAGATGGAAGGCTGTTAATAATTAAATTAATTAAATAAATCATAGAGGTCTATTTCCCTTGCTGAGGAAATACCTGAAACTGCAGATTGGAGATTAATGAGAAATGTCATACTCTTGAGCCTACTATTGAAAAATTTCAAAAATCTAAGACAAATAGAACAATTTGTAAAATGAAAAATAAAAAAAGAGGGGGAAATGCACTAACTTTATGTATAACACTGAGATAGCAAACACAGATTAATAACTTCCAGTCTACTATGAATAAAATATTGCAGTCTCACAGCACAACTTACAGACTAGTTTATCATGCTTTTGTGAAGAAGAAGAAAGGCTGCATCCATGGTGACAAATACCTTGTTTGCTAAATTTAAGTGGATACAGGAGGATTAGCTTGGAATGGGCAATGTAAGTAATGCACTCACAAAGCCAAGGAAGTTTATGACACCCACACTGAGACAACTAGTTAATTTGAGCCATGTCACTGATGAGAGCAACTGGAATGCTAAAAAAAAAAGAAGAAGAAGAAGAAGAAGCTATTAAAATGGTCCGTGGTCTGAAAATGAAGGAAACTCAGGGAGAAGCTAGCCTTTGGATCCACTTTTCAAATAGAAGTAAAGGAAGTGGGGAAGATGAGAAATGAAGGAGGTATTTACACCCGGGACCTAAAGGAGGAACTAGATATAGGACCATCTTGAGCTTCTCGATATTCTCCAATATTAGGAGCCCAAACCTCTTATGGTTAAGAGAGTATGTAAAACGGACCAGCCAGGACAGAAGTGAGTCAGTGTAATGACTGAGGAGCAAACAGTTACAATTTTCCAAAGTTATGAAAAAACAGAACAGAGATTTAAAATAAAATGCACAAACCCAGAAGAGAAGAAAGGACAAACAAAACCTCAGTTAAGTATATCTCAGGAAAATTGCTTAAAAAAAAAACAAAGTAACTAAAAGAAAATCATAAGTGCAGCCATAGAGTAAAAAGCAATTGATTTTATTAAAGCAAAAATATGTTTAAAACCTATCCCAGAAGAAACAATGGATGTCAAGAAATAATGGGACAATACATTTAAATTGCTGAGAAAAAAATGACTGTGGGCTCAGAACTCTGCAACCAGAAAAAAGAAAGAAAGAAAGAAAAAACCTTCAACAATGGAAATGAATGTCCTGAAGATAAGAGCAGCTGCCCCCGTAGCACATACATGCCACGAGCTACAGCACACACTTCAGGAAGCAATCCAGAGAAAGAAGGGATGGCAGGTTCTCGTTGCCTTATCACACTGGGTAAAGACACATCTAACATTGCAAATGTCAGTCTTAGAAGGTCACCCAACCCCTGGACTTGGGGTTTTGAATTGTGGGGTAGAAAAAGTGTTGCTCTCATCCTTGTCAGGACTCAACAGGAGCGTGGCATAGCAGAGGCTTGATTGCAACCCTATGCTGGCAGCTCTGTCTTTGTATGTGGGACTAACCACAAGCACCGCCCCCCCCCACCCTCGCCCCGGGCTAGCGTCAATGGCTTCCATTTGCACATCTTCTGATGCACCCATGTGACATACCAGCCTCAGGAAACACACTAGCACTCAGGGTGGATATAGCATTCCCAACATCTTCATGAGGCTTGGGCTTATTCATCCAGTCTATTCATCCAGACTGAGCGGGATGAATATTGACATCGTCATGCTGGGCCTTAGCAAGTTTGCCTGGATGCTTTTCAGAAGTTCATTCATTTTCTGGGGTTTCCCAGGTAGCCCTAGTGGTAAAGAATCCACCTGCCAATTCAAGAGACACAGGAGACTCAAGTTCAGTCTCTGGGTGGGGAAGATCCCCTGGAAGGGGAAATGGCACTCCACTCCAGTATTCTTGCCTGGGAAATCCCATGGACAGAGGAGCCTGATGGGCTACAGTCCATGGGGTCACAAAGAGTCAGACACGACTGAACATAACTCACAATTTCTTTTCTCCAGCCTACCTGGGATCTGTGTTAGAGAAAACAAACTAATAAGTGAACAAATAAAACCACATATTTGTGAGAGAAATAAACACATTTTCAGAAGAAAACACCTGCAGAATGGGCCACCAGAAGAACTGCAATAAAGAAGGGAGAGTGGGGATATTATTGGTCAAGAAGGGAAATCATTCTTGATGGAAACTCAGAAGTGCAGAAAGAAATAAAGAGAAATAGAAAGGAGTAAAAAAGGCTGAGCACCAAAGAATTGATGCTTTTCAAATTGTGGTGCTGGAGAAGACTCTTGAGAGTCCCTTTGACAGCAAGGAGATCAAACCAATCAATCCTAAAGGAAATCAGTCCTGAATATTCATTGGAAGGACTGATTCTGAAACTGAAACTTCAGTAATTTGGTCACCTGATGCGAAGAGCTGACTCATTGGAAGATACCCTGATGCTGGGAAAGATTGAAGGCGGGAGGAGAAGGGGACAAAAAGGATAAGATGGTTGGATGGCATCACCGACTCAAACATGAGTTTGAGCAAACTGGGAGATAGTGAAGGATAGGGAAGCCTGGTGTGCTGCAGTTCGTGGGGTCACAAAGAGGTGGACATGACTCAGTAACTAAACAAAAACAACAAAAATGGGCAAGGGCCAGAGTGGTGAGATTCCAGGATAGTGGAGTCAGAGTTACAGATCATGTTCCTGTTGTGCCTGTCATAACTACACATTATTTGAATGATTTACCATTTATTACAATATTAAAGTAAATATCAGAATTTTTTAGAACCAGATAATTTGGCCTATATAGTATACAGCCCTTTTCAGACACAAGTTGAATAAATGGTTTAAGAGAGATGAGTCCATTTTGTTATTTGATTTTTCTTCTTGTTTTGTTTGGTTTGTAGAATGTTTTTGCAGCTCCTCAGAAACAGGCTGTCTGCCTGCAACAAAAGCTAATTAAATGTAAGGATTTTACATGTTTGCTAAAAGAGAAAGTGAAGGAAAATGAAAGTGTTAGTTGCTCAGTTGTGTCCAACTCAGTACAACCCCATTGACTGTAACCCACCAAGCCAGCCAGGCTCCGCCGTCCATGGGATTTTCCAGGCAAGAATACTGGAGTAGGTTGCCATTTCCCTCTCCAGGGGATCTTCCTGTCCCAAGGATTGAACTTGGATCGTCTGCAATGCAGGCAGATTCTTTACCATCTCAGCCACCAGGGAAGGACCTGGGACATTCAATGGAAGAAGGAAGTGAAGTGTTAATATCAACAGGGCTTCCTCCCAGAGGCGGTTGGGCAGTGATGATGGTACAGAGCAGCACAACAGCTGTGGCCAAGAGAAATACCAAATACAGCAGGGGCAATACCCCCCTCCCCTCCCCGGGCAGTCCTCTGAAATGGTGGGATTTTCTCTGAGCGAATAAATATCTCCTGGGGAGTTAATCAATGGGTTAGCAACTATTACACGACATTTGAAGTTCATACAGCTCCTTGCTTTTGCCACAGATGATAGCAGCACAGGCAGTGAAGCAAGGGTTAGAATATACACTAGGGATGGGACAAGGTCACACAGAGAGATTACAGCAGCCCTAACTACTGGTGGTTAAGAGTCTAGCAAACAGTAAGAGAGGGCAACTCAGCTTAAAGGGCATTTTTTTTGTCCAAAGCCTATTTATTTATTTATTTTTATTTTCTTTCTTTTTTTTATTGTAGTGGTTTTTACCATACATTGACATGAATCAGCCATGGATTTACATGTGTTCCCTATCCCGATCCCCTCTCCCACCTCCCTCCCCATCCGATCCCTCTGGGTCTTTCCAGTGCACCAGCCCTAAGCACTTGTCTCATGCATTTTAAACAATTAGGAAAATCACATCTGGAGAAGGAAATGGCAACCCACTTCAGTATTCTTGTCTGGGAAATCCCATGGACAGAGGAGCCTGGCGAGCTACAGTCCATGGGGTTGCAAAAGAGTCAGACACCACTGAGCAACTAAACCACAATAACTTAGCTGTATACACCAATACTGGTGGACCTAGAAAACATCATAATGAAAAAAAAAAGAAAACATGAAAACTGCAGACATGCATATGGTTTAGTGTTATATGTGTAGTTGGTGAAACAAATGGAAAAAGGAAAATCATGTAAACCTCATGTGAACAGTTTAGGATAGGGCTGCCTCCATCGAAAGAAAATCCAGAGATCTTTGCTTGATATGCATATTCTGTTGAGGGAGAAACAAATTGTTCCTAACCAGAGATTTCAAAACCAAAAGGGGTTAAGAGGCTTGGTTCTCAGCCGTTACACTCAGTTTACAAACATGAATGAGGGAGTACATTGTTTTGTGTTTGGTTACTGGAAACTTATCTTCTGTTTACTTGTCTGTAGCTGATTGCCTAGAAAGCTGGAAGGTCACATTGACATGAAGAAAGTCTAAGTTTTGGTTAAGGTCAGAGTCAGCATTTAAGGGAAACCAAGATAGTTTGTTTCAGTTACATAGCCTTCAGTATTTAGTGGAAAGGTCTATTCAAGCTACGGTCTTTATTTTTGATTCTGCTTAACACCCCAATTAAAAAAAAAAAAGAATCTGGCCATAATCAAATTTTTTGCCTGCATGGTAGATTACTAGTATTACTTTAATGATTTTTAGTTAGTAATGTATAAAATTATGCACACTTTACTTGTATTTAGGCACTTCTTTCTATATATTAGAATTTACATTAATAAAAATCAGTCATTCAATTGATCCATCTTTTGCCTGTATCTGTTGTCTGTATATATGCTAAGTTCTTTGACTTTTGTGACTGCTCTTCTTCTATAGAGTGGTCTTCAGCTCAAGATTATTGTCCCTGGCTGACCCAAAGGAAGTCATGAGTTGCAAGTCATAAGATGTTAATATCCTGTTAACATCGGGTATGTTGACTCCCATCTGTAAAATCAGAGGTGTGACCTTGGGTTTCACCTTTCCCCTATTCAGGTTTGCCAGCTCTTACTTGGATTCCATGAATCATCTTAGCACTCTTCTAATAAATT
This sequence comes from Dama dama, assembly GCF_033118175.1. Classification (NCBI taxonomy): domain Eukaryota; kingdom Metazoa; phylum Chordata; class Mammalia; order Artiodactyla; family Cervidae; genus Dama; species Dama dama. The sequence continues at coordinate 11,322,400 of NC_083707.1, forward strand.
CCATTTTATTATAGACAAATTTAAAATGCAAAAGCAATCTACCTAACTCTCCCCTGACAAAATCATGAAGTATTTGTATGCACGTAATTGTTGAGACTTAGTTTTTTGATTTCTAGGTCCAACTACATTAACTTCAGATCTTCCTCTTTTAGTATAAGTAACTATTTAGAAGGGACTTCCCTGGTGACTCAGGCAGTAAATCTGCCTGCAATGCAGGAGATCCAGGTTCAGTACTTGGGTTGGGAAGATCCCCCTGGAGAAGGGAATGGCAACCCACTCCAGTATTCTTGCCTGTAGAATCCCATGGATAGAGGATCTGGGCAGGCTACAGTCCATGGGGGTGGCAAAAAGTCGGACCCAACTAAACAACTAACTTTTTCACTTCAACCATTTAAAAAACTCTATTAATAATCATTCATGACAGGAGAAACTTTCCAAATGTGATGTAGGCACTATTTGTCATTTCATCCTTATTTAGGCAAAATTATCCCAGATGTCAATAAACTTTTGATAATAAAATTTAATGAGCATATGTGTGATAAATCCAGATGTTCAGGATTTCTGCCCTTTATCTGCATGATGCCCATCTTACAATGGAAATTTAACATATTGATTATATTGGACCAGAATACTTATGCTTGCTATTCATGCTTCCATAAATGATCAATAAATTTACCTAGTATGTTTCGGGGATTTGTTCAAGCTAAACTTTATTAACCAACAGTATTCTTTTTAGTTTTATTAAAGATTTGTTTTAAAGTGGATCATTTAAAAAAAAACCCTTTATTGAATTTTTACAATGGTGCTTCTGTTTTATGTTTTGGTTTTTTGGCCATGCCATGTGACATGTGAGGTCCTAGCTCCCTGACCAGGAATCAAACCCACATTCCCATCCAACTTGCATCGGAAGGTGAAGTCCCAACCACTGCACTGCCAGAGAAGTCCATAACTAGTCTTATTCTGAACAGAAACTCTTGATTTTATAATAGAGGTCACTGTGAGAGCATGCTGAATTGTATAGGGCGTTTGTCTGTCTGTCACTGACCAAAAAGATTCAAGGGTAAATAACATGCTGAATTGTAGTATTTAATAATAGTTGAATCATGTAGTTTAGTTTCCAAGTGTTACATTATTCAAGAGAAGAATAGATGATGCTACAGATAATTATGAGTGACATGTTAGATTGAACAGTAATTACATAAATATTCCATCATGGTCAATATAAAGTAATGTTCATCAGCAAAATATTTTTTAAAAATCCAATTAGTCAGAACTGATGACTTAATGAGTTGGACTTGAGAGCAATTACCGTCTGTCCTATTTTTGATGGATCTTCCAATGATCAAAGGTTATCCTAAAATTGCATTGCAAGAAAACACAGCAGAAAATTCCATTGTGCTTCTAGTATATTAAAATGACAGGGAAAAAAAACAAAGTTTAATTCAGATGATTTGTTTTAGAAGATAAGGCTCTATCTTTAATATACTTGCACAATAAGGAATATTAAAAAGTAAGGTTTTATTAGAGGCAAACAGACAACTAATTGGTAATGTAGCCATAAATTTAAACAGCAACTAAAGAATTAGTTTTTTTTTTCTTTTGGTCTACTTACAGAACTGTACAAATATTGTTGCTGAAACTCTTCTGTTCGCCAGTGCAGGATGGAAACATGGAGACAAAGTTTTGGTGAAGTAGAAAAGAGTAGCTTTTATTGCTTTGCCAGCCAAAGGGAGCCACAGCAAGTGAATGCCCTGAAGACTGTGTCACCCACCATGGAGGGGGTACTGAGGAGTATTATGGTGTCCAAGGGGCAGGGCATGATCTGCTCATGGGCAATTCTTGGATCGGTTGGCATCAAGGTGAACTTTCAAGCATCATAAACCTTCTGGTTTCAATCAGACTAGGGTCTAGGTTCTTGTAGTCAGCAATAGTCATCTGGAGTGGAGAGGGTGTCTATTTCCTGTAAAGACAACTTAGGAATGTGCGTCATGCATTTATCAATATCTTTCAGGGAACTGGGAGTTGAGCAATTCAGCTATGTGGTGGATTTACAGTTCCCCAGCCCAACAGCTATTCTTTGTTTCTACATCTTCACATTTCCCAATCATTAACTCTTGAGGCAGTACTTTACTTCAAAAGACAAGGACACAGGGTCTTGTACCTGGCTTCAATATCACCAAAATGAATTCATTTCTGTCACTCTAAAAGGTCCTTCATACCCATTTGCATTCAGTCCATTATCATGTATCTGTCTATCTGCCTGTTGTTGTTTAGTTGCTCAGTAGTGTTCAACTCTGTGACCCCATGGACCACAGCGCGCCAGGCTTCCCTGTCCTTCACCACCTCCCAGAGTTTGCTCAGACTCACACCCATTGAGTCAGTGATGCCATCCAACCATCTCATCCTCTGTCGTCCCCTTCTCCTCCTGCCCTCAGTCTTTCCCAGCATCAGGGTCTTTTTCAATGAGTTGACTGTTCACATCAGGTGGCCAAAATATTGGAGCTTCAGTATCAGCCCTTCCAATGAATAATCAGGGTTGATTTCCTTTAGGATTGACTGGTTTGATCTCCTTGCAGTCCAAAGGACTCTCAAGAGACTATCTACTTACATACCCATGTATCTGTCTTTACAAACTCTTCCTTCCTTTCATTTTTATTTTACTGTGTACACAGTATGTAAAAGATACTCAATATCTTGGCTTATTATATCAACTCTTGGCTTATTGTCCTTTTAATATGATCACCTTGTGTTTAATCTCATTCTATATGTGAATACACATGCACACACATATATATTCTAAATATATTACAGATGGGATCAGATACAGTTAATCAAGAAACAATGCTGGTACACCTAAGTGTGTGCTGTGGGAATAAGTGAATAAACTAATGCAAAATAACTTAAACAACTGCTATTTGGAGAGCCAGGAGTAGACAACAAAGTGAATCTTAGTACATAAAGCCTGAATCCATTTGAAGACAATTTTGTGTAGATCAGAAAATCTCCTGAGTGACTTTACCAAGGATAAAAAAGTAAGCATAAATACCACAAATGTTAAGCCAATGAATAGCAGGGCTAGCACTAAACAACGTAGTCCTGTCATCTGAGTTTGATCCAATCAAGGACATGACTTTGCTGAAAAGGTGAGCATTCCAACTTACTTTCAGATGTGACAGATGGAGACAAGACTTCAGGATAAACAAAACACATTTGTGATCATGTTAACTTTGTAAACCAGCAACAGATGTGCTCTGTAGGGGAGTGCTAACGCCACCAAAGATAAAACTTGGCAGAGAACTTCCCATCTTCGCATCTTCCAACTGTTGCCTCATATCCATCCGTACACATAAGTACATTTGCTGTAAGAGGGGTACCTCTCAAGAGAACCAGCCATTTTCCTGAACCTGCAATAATAGAAGCCAAAATGGAATCTCATAATCTTAGCCTATTCTTTGAATAGAGAAGAGACATTACAATAATCAAACACGAAAACATTTGCCTCTGCTCAAGAAGTTTCTACGTAGAGAAAATTGCTTCAGAAAATATCTCATGAAGCCAGGTTAGTCCCCTTCTCGAAACTAATAATTGTTTAAACTGGCAATAAAAATTCACTTAATGTAATCCTCACAAGTCAACTCTAAGGAATAAGATTCTTGTACCATCTGTAAAAACTGAAGTAATCTAAATAAAAACCACCCACAATATTTATGAGAAAGTGTAGGCTGAAATGTATTTGCAGCAGTTCAAAATAATCAAAGGAAAGGATGACGCCTAAAAAAATCCGCAAAGTGCAAAGAAGACAAAAAAAATAGCATTGAGGAGCTTCTTTCTAAAAATATATACTGATACTTATTTCTGAGAAAATAATAAATTGTCTACAGTATTTTTAGGAGCTCCAAAATAAACGAAAAGTGCTTTTGCTACCATATGTGATTCAAAATTGAGATGAATAAAAAACAGATGAAAGTAAAATGAAGCTATCCATGAAGACACAATTTAGGAAAATTTAAAATCTATGTCCAAATAAACATTTTCAATAGTAAAAGAAATAGCTGATACCAAGTATCCAAATTATGGACACTTCATTTAGTAGAGCATCACAATTTTTACACAGAGTAAAATGAAAAGATGAGCAAACAACCAAAAATCTTTCCAATTTTTGAGAATGAACAAACACCATAAAATGAGGTGCAAATATAGAGAACTGAAAGAACCAACAAATAAGGACAGAACTGTGAGCGCACACAGACCACTGTGAAGAACTTGAGAAACAGTTCACAGGAACTGTTAATACCCAAGGGAAGTATATATTTAATGCCATAGGCAGGCATGAGAGACGATGGAAACAAACGGAGAGACACATGGGTTTCTAGATGGGAGGACTTACACTGTGCAGAAGTCAGTCCTCTCCAAACAAGCTACACAAAAGAAATGAACCAAAGAAGGTTTCTGATTAACTCAGAGTATACTAAAATTCACTGGGAAGATTAAATGAGCATGAATAACTATGAAAACCTTATAAAACAAAATGAGGTATTAAATATGAGGTAATCACAAACTTTCCTACTTATAGCATTGCTTTGTTCATAAATATGTAATAAACCAATATAACACAACATAGGGTCCATAGGATTCTCAGTATGTGATGAATTTGTCTTTTCATTTTACTGATAAAATGATATATACAATAATTTAATCTCAGACAACTGGCTAATAATTTATTCTCTTCCATCAGTAACCAAAAATATAATTTCTAGATGGATTAAAAGTCTAACCTGAAAAACTTTAAGTGGATAAAAATAAAAATTATTAGATAGTATTTTCATAACTTTCAAGTTGAAGAACTCTTTGTTACCACATAAAAATGACAGCATACACAGAAAAAGATTTTCAGATATATATGAATACATAAAGAAGGCTAAATATAAAATAAAAAGGCAGAAGACAATATAGTTAGGTTTTACTAGTACAATATTTCATGAAATATGAAATATGAGTAATCAACAAGTGTAGAAACTGCTTAAAATCACTAATAATTGAGAAAACACAAATTAAAGCATCAATTAAAATAATTTTCAATTGGATTGGAAAATATTAAAATGTATTGAGTATACATTGTTAGTGAAATGCATAATGATGTAATTTGGCAACAAAATTACATTACATCATTACATTACATAATGACATAATCTGTGGTCTGATAACTACTTTTTAGAGACAATATGGCATCTGTCAAAATTGCCATATAAATATCATTAGGATTAATTTTACTTCTGAAGTATATACTACAGAAAGACTTGTGCTTGTACTCAAAGATGTGTGTTTAAGGATGTGAATGGGCAAGCATCCGAAAAATACATAGTGTTCACCTTTACGGAAGTGACTAATGAACTGTGTAACACAGTATTAAATATAAATACACCGCTATTCAGTGGCTCAGTCGTGTCCGACTCTGTGCGACCCCATGGGCTGCAGCATGCCAGGTTTCTCTGTCCTTCACCATCTCCTGGAGTTTGCTCATGTCCATGGAGTTGGTGATGCCATCCAACCATCTCATCTTCTGTCATCCCCTTCTCCTCCTGCCTTCAATCTTTCCCACATACACATAAATGTCACACTAAAAAATATACTGCATTTACATGAAAGCTTCTCAAGGTATACATTTAAGGGAGAAAGTCAAGTCACCAAACTCAACAAATGTATTTACAAAATCTATTACAAAGTATTTGTTTGCATATTATATATTTATAAAAATGCAAACAAAATCAGAGGTAGAGTCTCCCAAGTTGACAAAAATGTTCTCTGTTAAACAAACTATTAGCAGTTTTATCTTCATGGGGTACGGAAGAAGAAGATGTATGGATCTCTGTCAAGAGAATCGATTGCATTTACTGTATGCAAGTGACTGAGCATTGCTTGAAACAACTTTAAAGAAAATGGTTCAGGTGATAATTTTGTAAATTAAAAAAAAAAGATGGCATATCAAGTACAGTCTTCTAGTAAAGTCTCTTTTCTAGAGAATGGAGAATTGGAAAGGTATTTAAGAAATAAAATCATAAATATTTGACCAAGAACTTATCTATTTAACCTTTCTGCACTCAGGCAAACAAGACATGTTTCCTACATTTTTAAGGACAATTGAGTTTCTGTATTCTCAGAAGTGAGTGGAGGACACTGCTAAATAACGAATGAATGAGTGAATAAATGAGTGAACAGCTTTCAATATCTACCATTTTTTTCAGACATTTTGGTTTCACTTTCAGCAACTGTATACTCTTTGGTTGCCTATAAGCTTCACTTTCCTGCCTGTTAACTGGGAATAATTCTGCAGTGCTCTGCGTGGTCAGACTTTGTTTCCGACTCTAAAGAATTTCTTTAAAAAAAAATTCTCAACTTATATCTCAATCCTGCTAGGTCACCAGCTAGCTAACATGTGTCCTACTCAGTTAAACAGTTAGTTTCTTAACAATCACTTGAAATTACCTACTTGGATTTAAATTTATTTCAAAGATTAACTGAGATTGCTTAAGTGGAAATTCCACCCTAAATAATAATAATAAAATAACATTCATTATCATCTACTCTAATTATCACAACAACCAAATAAATAGTTACTGCTATTGGGCTTCCCTGTGGTTCAGTGGTAAAGAATCTGCCTGTAATGCAGGAGATCTGGGTTCAGGAAGATCCGCCTGGAGAGGGAAATGGCAACCCACTCCAGTATTCTTGCCTGGAGAATCCCATGGACAGAGGAGCCTGGTGGGCTACAGTCTATGTGTCGCAAAGAGTCAAACATGACTCAGCAACTAAACAACAGCTTTATAAATACTGATACTGATGCCAAAGGTATTGACAAATATGAATGTGACATTTGGAGAAACAGAAGCCATACATTTGACTCTAAGATCTAATAATTTGGATATAACACTAATGCTTTCTCATAAATATTCAGACATTGTGGCCAGTGAATTAGATATGTGGAGTTAAGCAAGAGTTTTTTTTGCCTCACAAATTATATCTCATAGGCCACACACACACACACACACACAATCACCTATCCAGAAAAAAAGAAAAGAGTGGAAGAATGCAGGAAAAGGAAAAATCATTACGATTTCCATAAAATTAGGAATAATGTTATGTTTAATTGTCAGTTTGCCTCTTTCATTCTGGTATGAACTTACTCCCCTGAATTGTTATGGGTTAATTATAAATTTTAAAACTTTTCAGCAATATATCCTGTAAATGCTTGACAACAATTAAAATTTTATTGCATCAAGTTCATTAAGCAAATCCTATTGGACTGTGAGTTTATTGTCAATTTTAACTTGTTCGAGTGTTTTCAATTACAATTTCATTTGAACTGTAATAAGGTGGCTGATAAATGACAATGCTTAACAACTGCTATTAAAGCTACCCAGGGCAGAACTCCATAAATGTAGAACAATTAGAGTAACAAATGAGAGTAGCAATATGCTATTATCTTTACATTATTCAGTTGATTTAGTGTAGCATTTTAATTGTTCTCTTGAAAAAAAAAAAAAACCTTCCACTTGTTTTCACTGGTTTGGTCACTGTTTTTGAACTGATTTTATATCTATTTTATTTCTGAAGCAGAATAATCAGAGTGAAGATCTTTGGGAGCGGAGATCAAATAATGAAGACAGAGACTGTGAGTCACTGACTTTGCTGTGCCTATCAGGAATGGAGGGTAAGATTTTAAGTCAACAGTTCTTTTATTTTGTTGTTTAGTCGCCAAGTCCTATCTGACTCTTTTGCAACCCCATGGACTGTAGCCCACCAAGCTCGTCTGTCTATGGAATTCTCCAGACAATAATACTGGAATGGGTTGTCCTTCCCTTCTCCAGGGGATCTTCCTCACCCAGTGATAGAACCCATGTTTTCTGCATTACAGGCAGATCTTTTTTTTTTTTTTTTTTTAAACCACTGAGCCACTTAGGAAACCTCATTTTAAAATTAGTGATATAAAATTCAAGAAAGGATTTTTGAAACAAGACAGAATGTTGGGTATCAAATAACTATTTAATGGAGAAAACTGACAGTCTGCTGAGAAAATTCTTCCATGATACGTTACTTTTAAATTAAAAGTTTTAAAAGAATGTTGAGTTTGTATTAAAACTTATAAAGCATATACATATTCACGTTTGTATAAATTTATGAATTTTATCACAAAGAGTGAGACAGCAATATTCAATTCCTTTTAAGATTTGATACAAAAATGCTTTCTCTGAATAACTGATGCAAATCTGAAACAAAGTTTAAGAATTTTGATAAACTTCTCCAACATTCTTCAATAGCATAGAGAGTCTTCTAATACTTGCTGAAGCTAGAATAATGCATAAAATGACTCAAAACTTAACAGTTATTTTGTGGAATGAGGTTATAAACCTTTATTTATTTTAAATTGTATTGTGGCTTTTAATGTTTTAGATAACTCCAAGCTCAGTACTTTTGTTCCTCAACTCATAAACCATCTGAGACGGATAAAAGCTTTATGGAACTTAAATTATTTTATATTTATCATCTTGAAATAAAATCAAAACAGCTTTGGTTTAAATTGTGTATAAATTCCTGCTCATCTGAGTGCTTTCTTCTCCTCAGTATCCTATACATGTACTATCCATGTAACATCTAAACTTCCCAGAAACAACAGTATCTATACTACTGATTATTTCATATATTTACACTGAGAGAAGTGAAAGAAAAACAAGCTATTCCCAACTTAAAAATGAGTAGCATCAGAACATAATGAAATATTATAAGTGCTATTAAAGTTCTCCAAAAGACAGCATACTAAATAATAATTTGCTAATTCCAGTTTCATTAAAATCAAGAATAAAACTCACGAGAGATTTTCAAGATTATTTGGGGGTTCTAGCCAGTGCAATAAGGTAAGAAAATTAATGTTTAGCAAAATAAATTTAGCTGTATTTTATGATTATAAATTTAGAAAAGACTTCACTATAAACCTATCATGATGAATTAGATATTTTTCATGTGGCAAAAGACTAGCTGCATACACCGAAATCAACAGTTTTAATACGTGAACGAGAATCTTTTTGAATTTCAAACGGAAATTACATTTTAATAAAATCGGGAAAATACATGTAAAATATCCCTGAATAGTTAAATAGGAAAAGTTCAGGACATACTTGAAGGCAGCTACCAAATCTTATTGAATGAGTATAAATTATGAGGTCTTTCACAGAGTAATCGATCATGATTTAATGACTTAAATGTCCATTTGAACTTATTACAATTCTAATCAGAATACTATAACATAATTTAAATTAAAAGTGAGAAGTGCTTTCTTAAAGAATGTGCTGTGTGCTCAGTCATGTCCAACTCTTTGCGGCCTGACTGAACACAAATACTCGTGGCTGACATTTACTTCTCCAGGGGATCTTCACCACCCAGGGATCAAACCCACGTCTCTCGCATCTTCTGCATTGGCAGGCAGATTCTTTGCCACTGCCCAGCCTGGGAAGACTTTACTTAAAGGATACTAAAGTAAGTTATGAGTGATTGTATTAAATGATATGGTAACAAGAAAAAAAAAAAGAATGGATGGATTAGTTGAATAGGATAGAGTCTAAGAAAGGACCCAAATATAGGTCATAGACATTATGTAAGAAAAATTTCATTTTCAATTTGGTATAAAAAAGTTATTAAATACAGGATGTGGTTCAGAGTAGCTGCTCAAACAGAAGCAAGAAAAATAGCCCTTTACCTTGTAAAAACATAGAAAAATCAATTTCATGTGGATTGTAGATTAGATCTAAATATTTTTAAAATAAATAGCAAAAATGTGCTCAGGATAACATTTCTATAGCATTGTGGGCCTGAGAGTTTCTAAGCCAGTCAGAGAATAAAGTCATCATGAAGCAGAAAAATAGTTTAACTACAAATTACACTATAACACATTTGCACAGAGAAATATGCCACAAACAGAGCAAAAGAAAAAATAGGTATGGAATACATTAAACTAGTAAATAGCATATGTTATTCTTTAAAAAGAGTTTGTATAACATGATATAAAAAAGACTAAAATGAAATTTTCGAAAAAGCTCATGATGAGATAAATCTCAGAATTTATTTAAATAGATAATAATGGCAACCCACTCCAATATTTCTGTCTCAAAAATCCCATGGCCAGCGAAGCCTGGTGGGCTACAGTCCATGGGATTGCAAGAGTCAGACGCAACTGAGCATGCACACATACACATGTAGGTTTAATTTCATTAGATAATACAGAGACTTTAATTAAGTAACTACATGGTAGTTTTACTTACCTGCTTGCCAAAATAAAAAAAAAAAACCACATACACATATTGATAACTAGTCTCAACAAGGATGTGGAAAACTAGAAAATAATCAGGAAACTGTATCTGGGAAATCTTTCCAAAAGGAATAAAAATGCTAGAATATAAATGAAAAATAAGCTGAAGAGTGTATAGTGCAAATTGATTATATTGAAGGTGACAAAAACAAGCAAACATTGTTCAATGGCAGAGGAGCCATGGAGCTTCAAAGAGTCAGACACAACTGAACGACTGAGCACACACACACACACACACACACACACACACGCTAAAATAGACTAATATTAATATATAAATAAATGTGTTCTCTTTTATTCTCAATATAAACTAAAAGATACATTACAAAAATGCTTACCAAATGCCAGGCATAAATTTGAACGTAAGGAATTCATTCTAATATTTGTTATGTAGTTTACTGGAGTTCAGGAATTGTTGGTGTCGTTTTCCTTTGATGTGAGTGCCAGCCTCTAAATGCAGTCCCATTCTGAGCCCTGACGGCCCAGAGCAATGCTCACACCTTTCCGTAGCCCCCTCCTTATTAACACTCACGAGGTTCGTGGCGGCAGGGACTTGGTATCTTCAGAACAGCTGGGCCTGCTGGTCCGTGTGTCCCACAGGCTGCACACACACACAAATCCTCTCTTTTCATGGTCTCATCCTGGAGAGCCTGAGTTATTAACCCCCCGAGGGCGCCTGGGCCACGGTCCATTCAAGAGCTGCCAGGGGTTCAGACATCAGAGCTGGCACCCCTGCCAGCCCGTGGCGTACCCACTGGGCCAACAGCAGCTGCTACCATTAGGCAACTCATATTCTCAGTAAGAAAAAAATTTTGAATATCAACAATATGGTTTATAGGGACAAATCCCCTCTCCATTTTTGCTAAGCTAACAACAGAAAATTTTCCTTCTAATCTTTATCATGCCTGAATCTCTATCAAGTAAGTCATACTAAGGCAGGAAGACAACAAGGTTATCGCATCATCCTATGACAATGGATCTCAACTAATAAGTTTAGGTTAAAATTCTAATGTGCTGTTTAATTGTGTTGCTTACTGTACAGCAATAGACAGAGAATTTTGAGTATGTCTCTCCATCAGGATCACCCATTCAGCAAAAACAAGACAGTATACGTCAGTATAAGACTTTTCCTTCTTTAAATTAGGATGTCACACCCAAGCATCTCTGTGATGGCACCTATTTAGCATCTCAGTGGTGAGAAATTGGAGTCAATCTCGCCACCAGAGATTCCCACCAAGACTCCTGAAATATTAGGTACTGAAAGGATAGAGAAGCCAAGTCAGACTTAAGTGAGCGTGAAAAATCTCGCCTTTTACTTTATCTTTGTGCTGCCATGCAGAGTGAACAGAAATCTCTGCCCTAGACCTGATCAAAGGACTCATTACAAAGCTATAGAGTAAACTGTTCAGTTTCATGGTATAGTCTCCTCTTTATGTTGCAGGCATTTTTGCATCTTTTAATGACTTAATTGGTTCTGCTGCACTGTGATTTAATTTTTGATTAACAATGTGTCAGCAAAAATTAATGTTCTAATCGTGCAATCCTACCCTATAATGACTAGAGGTAACTTTTAATATCAGCAGATGCTACTTAAGTTCATAAGCATGTTGAAAGAGTATAAATAGCTCTTAAGTCAGATTTTCTTTATGAAAAATAAAATAAGAAGCTCTGAACAATTCAGTTATATTTAGAGATTATTACTGCAAGCCTCAATCTTTGCTATTATGCATATAAAGAGGAAGAAAACTTGCTTTCAAAAGCCTGATAATTGAATTAAGAAGAAAAGACATAGACTCAAGAAACATAATTACATTACTTTGTCTCTGGGTAAAATTTTTAAAAAATAGATATTAACGACAATATTTACTCTTTCAGTGTATCTCTAAAGAGAGTCATATTAAAAGTATATATAATGAAGATGAAATGCATTGATGTTCATTTGGCATCTTTTTTTTTTTTTTTGCTTCTCTAGATGGGTTTATTCCTTTAGTTATGTAAGAAAATGATTAAGGAGGCTAATAAGATGTTCTCAGAAGCATCTTTGGAGATGGCCAGTTCTCTACCGAAGCAATTTCTACCCTTTCCAAATGCATGGCTAGACTGCCTTGCCCAGGTTTCCTTGCATTTTAGCATCAACCTCCTTATAACTATGTTTCTATGATGCGAACATCATTGTTGTTTGTTGTTTCAGTCATTAAGTCGTGTGATTCTCTTGCAACTCCATGGACTGTAGCCCGCCAGGCTCCTCTGTCCATGGAATTTCCCAGGCAAGAATACTGGAGTGAGTTGCCATTTCCTCCTCCAAGGGATCTTCCCAACCCAGGGATAAAACCTGTGTTTCCTGCCTTGGCAGGTGAATTCTTTACCACTGAGCCACCTGGGAAGCCCAGGAACATCATTACTTCAGATAAAACCCATACAATTTCTCAAACACCTTCCCCCATGTTCTTTTCCTGCCTTGTGCAGTCTGGAACAGCAAGGGCTCTAGAAGCCTTAGAAATAGCCAGCTGAAGGTGAAGAGACACCAAGGCTTGGGTCCCTGAATGACCGGCTTGGGAAGGCTCTCTCAACCCTCAGCACTCAGCCCAGACTGGTATATGAGCAAGAAATAACCTCCTCTTTCCTTTGAGCTTTTGAATTTTAATGCTTATTTGTTATCAATGTGTGTGTGCCTGCGTGCTAAGTCGCTTCAACTATGTCCGACTCTGTGATCCCATGGATTGTAGTCCTCCAGGCTCCTCCATCCATGGGGATTTTCCAGGCAAGAACACTGGAGTGGGTTGCTATGCCCTCCTCCAGGGGATCTTCCCCACCCAGGGATCAAACTTGCACCTCTTACATCTCTAGCATTGGCAGCTGGGTTCTTCACCTCTAGCACCACTTGGGCAGCCCTAAGATCTATGCAGGAATTCCAACATGTGTTCAGGGAAATAAAATATTAAAGACCTATAAAGATGCTGAAATTTTTGTGTGAGGGATTCAAACTTAAAGCAGCCTTTAGTGAGTGGAGACCTTTAGCTTTAGGCGTGAATGGTGTTAGCAAGTAACAGCTAGAGAACCCGCTGTGTCCTACTTTGAAAAACTATCACATTCCCAGAAAACTCCTCCACTTCGTCCGGGCTGATTTTTGCTCTGATTTACTATTCTCTTCAATATGACCCCTTTCGTAATTTGGAGTGATTTTAAAATAAACATGGAGGATTTCCTAGTACCCAGGACCCCGAGTCTCCCAACCCTCTCTTCTCCAATAACCGTGTATTCCAGTGAGCCACAGGGACTCCCGGTCCGGCACTGGGGTGGAATTTATTAACAGTGGATCCAATAAAATCTCGGCACTCCCACACACATTCAGGTCTTGGGCTCACACACTTTGACTCCAGCAATTTTCCAGTCCTGCCAGGCCCTAAATCTTTTTATCCCTCAAAATTTTCACCATTCCTCACCCCCAAGCTATTAATATCTCAGGCTTAAATTTTAGGAACAACCATGATTGTCATTTCTTGAGTAAGCTCTCACAAAGCTCCTGCCCTCTTTTCCTTATTGCACTTTATTTGTGCCAATACCACCTTTTGTTAGCTTGAATTCCCATTTCATATCTGCACCAGATCTAGCCAGGAGTTAAAAAAAAACAAAAACAAAAACCCACAGACATCCAAATTAAAACACTCCAGCCGTAAAAGTCCTCATATTGCCTGGGAACAACAGTATATGTTGTCATTGTTGTTTTAGTTGCTAAGGCATGTCAGACTCTTTTGCGACCCCATGGACTGTAGCCTGCCAGGCTGCTCCATCCATGGAATTTTTCAGGCAAGAATACTGCAGTGGGTTGCCATTATCCTCCTCCAGGGGATCGTCTCGACCCAGGGATCGAACCGACACCTCCTGAATTGGCAGGCGGGTTCTTCCTGCTGCGCCGCCTGGGAAGCATAGTGTATGTATCAGTCTGTTAGCTTTCCCCCCTCCCAGATGACCCTCCCAAATAATTATATTTTAAGTTTTCTCATTTCTTCTTAAACTGTGTCTATTCCATCTCTCCCTTTATCACCATCATCTGGTAAATGTGCTTTCTGCTTCACTGAGGAATATAAAGCAACTTTAATCATTTCATATTATGGGTACAGTTATAAAAGTGTTTCATCATTCTATTACTCACGTATATAATAATTTACATTTAAATATCTGATCATTTCCATATAGCCTCAATAAATACTGTGGAATTTGACATTATCTGGAATCTCAGAAACTGGCAAAACATTTCAGACACTTTTTTATTAAAGTTAATATAATTTTTGTAAGCAAATCAGTTAAAATATACACGATTACATTTCTATAAAATGAAAGCTGGTTCAAACGCTAGGTATAAAATACATTCTTAGTAAAGATTTTAAAAAATGAGATTGTTTTTTAAAAAGTTTCAGCACAATATTTTCAGTTCAGTTCAGTTGCTCAGTCATATCCGACTCTTTGCGACCCCATGAATTGCAGCACGCCAGGCCTCCCTGTCCATCACCAACTCCCGGAATTTACTCAAACTCATGCCCATCGAGTTGGTGATGCCATCCAGCCATCTCACCCTCAGTCGTCCCCTTCTCCTCCTGCCCCCAATCCCTCCCAGCATCAGGGTCTTTCCCAATGAGTCAACTCTTCACATGAGATGGCCAAAGTATTGGAGTTTCAGCTTCAGCATCAGTCCTTCCAATGAATAACCAGCACAATATTTTAGGACTTTGTAATTTGTATATTTATATTTTAAAACTACATTTTATGTAAAATGTGTACTAATGTGCCTTATTGTTTGCTTTGCAATGTTTTAAATAGCTACATTATGAAAATTACTTCCAAATTTATAAAATCAGTTTTAACTATAAGTGTTCAAACTAAATGTAACTTTATAAATAAGTGCCTTTATTATCTTATTTCCTCAGATCAGTTTCTTTTGGCTTATTGAAGAACTGTTGATTTTTTCTGTGTATTATGAATCTGTCATTTTACTGAATGGACTATCTTCTTGGTTCTCAGGAAAAATTTCAATAGATTCTTTTGATTTTTTTTTTCAGTTAGACAATCATATCTTTGCAAATAACAATTTATCTTTTTTTTTCCAGTAGCAGTTTTTTTTGTCCCTTATTTTCTTGCTATGATTTAGAACTTCTGGTGATAACAAGCAGATATCCTTTCTTTGATCCACTTTTTTTGAAAATGCTGAGATAACTTCAGTTTTATTCTTTTTGCTGTTGTTGTTAAGTCACTAAATTGTGTCTGACTCTGTGATTACATGGACTGCAACACGCCAGGCTTCCCTGTCCTTCATCATCTCCTGGAGTTTGCTCAAACTCATGTCCATTGGGTTAGTGATGCCGTCCAGCCATCTCATCCTCTGTTGCCCCCTTCTCCTCCTGCCCTCAATCTTTCCCAGCATCAGGCAACTAATAAGTTTGTGTGCCACAACTATATTCATTCAGGAACACCAAGTGATGTGTGATCAACAATGTTTCTGTCCCTGTCTAACTCATCTTTCTCTTTTCCATTGCTGTTCATGAGAGCTAAGTTGCTTCGGTCATGTCCAACCCTGTGACCCTATGGACTGTAGCCCATCAGACTCCTCTGTCCATGGGATTTCCCAGGCCAGAATACTGGAGTGGGTTGCCATTTCCTTATCCAGGGGATCAAACCTGTGCCTCCTGAGGCTCCTGCATTACAGACAGATTCTTTACTGCTGGACCACTGGGGAGGTGAAGATAGTCTTTACTCTTCACTTTGCAACATTGCTTCTGTTCACTTTGTGGTATTCTGTGCTTTTACTTTCCTGCGTAGAGACATTTCAAACTTTTTTATGGCAACTGTGCTTGAGGTGCTAGCCTTCTCATTTTTTTCTTGTTTACGTGGCCTCCAATCCAGGTAGGGATCACTGAAATCCCCAGCTTTCCTCTTCTGCAACCCTTAAATTTGGTGTAATTGCCCTAAAAGCCTAGAATTTCTCAGAGGAGAGTTTAGAAAACATATAGTGGATAATATAGTTCCACCAGGTAATCTGCTTATTTCCTACTATTCTACACTGTTTTCTCAGAAGAGAGGCAAGTGGATCTAGGATCAGTTCCTTCCACTGAGTGACATCTGCATTCTTGCAGAAACTTCATAAGGTTTTTGGTGAGGCAGTAAGTCTTCCAAGGTTTGCAGATTTATAGTTGTCCTAAAATTTCTTTGGTGAAGCCAACCAAGACCAGGAAGAGGGATTTTAATTATATTTGCCACCTGGGCTTCCCTGGTGATTCAGACTATAAAGACTCTGTCTGCAATGTGGGAGACCCAGGTTCAATCCCTGGGTTTGGAAGATCCCCTGGAGGAGGGTATGGCAACCCACTCCAGTATTCTTGCCTGGAGAATCCCATGGACAGAGGAACCTGGCGGGCTACAGTCCGTGAGGTCACAAAGAGTTGGGCACAAATAAAGAGTAAGCCCAGCCAGCTGATTGTGAGGTATATTGCCAAAATGATGGCTACAATTCATGCTATCTTATCTACTTTTGCATGTGAAGCTGATACATCATTTGCTGCCAAATAATCCCCAAGTAGATTTTAGGTTAAAAGAAAAAAAAAAAAAGCAGAGACACTATGTCCAGTGGTTAAGACTTCACCTTCCAATCTAGCAGATGAAGGTTTGATCCCTGGTCGAGGAACTAAGATCCCACATGTGTCTGAACCAAAAAAACAAAATATTAAACAAATCCGTGTTGCAACAAATTCAATAGAGACAATAAAAAGAGAGAGACTATCTTTGAAGTTATCTTCCATTTTCTATTATCCAATTGCATTAAAAAAAAAAAAAGTTGTTACCTCTAAATAAGGGCTTCCCTGTTGGCTCAGATGGCAAAGAATCTGCTTACAATGCAGGAGACCTAGATTTGATCCCTGGGTCCCCTGGGCCAGGAAGATCCCCTGGAGAAGGGGATGGGAACCTACTCCAGTGTTCTTGCCTGGATAATCCCATGGACAGGGGAGTCTGGTGGGCTACAGTCCATGGGGTCACAAAGAGTCAGACACGACTGAGCAAATTTCACACACATACACACGCCTCTCAGGCAGGTGTGTACAGGTACAGAGTTGGCTCAATGCATAAATATTTGTCCTTTAAAACTAGGATGAGAAAACTTTTATATTCTAGGTTAATCCTAGCAAATTCAAATCAGTCTGTTTTAATTTCTTTCCATTCTTATTTCTTGGTGGATAAATAAATATGAAATGACAGTAATTTTAAAACAGTTCAATCAAGTACATTTTCAGGTCTTGACAAATTTTGTTTAGATCTAGAGTTTAAAGTTTGCCAGAAGTCACTCCAGGGTATATATACCGAGCAACCTGATATGGTACAAACATTGTACTGAACTCCAAAAGTCTTACTAATTATATGGAAATGGACATATCTTATTATATTAACACTGTTTTACTGTCCAGCAAAACCTATGTTATTATTTTTTCCTCTTTAGTCCAAGTTTGAAGGTAATGTATCTAGCAGTGTTTTTGTTATCAGTTTCTGCCCTTCAAATACTTACCTCTTGTAAGAAACAAGTTACTTCAACTTTGGTGTCCATGATACATATGCTGAATAATAATAATAATTCCTTACTTCTCTATCATTCTCTTGCCTCTGTACTTCTATTTACATATTTTCCTCTGTGAACTAATAGGAGAAAGTGAAAATATCCCTAGATAATCTAATAAAAAATCTAAACAAGTGGAAAAATAAAAATAAACCTATTGCTAAAAACCTTGGCTGATAATTTTGTTTATATTATTACCATTGGGTTTTTAAGAACCTGGATTTTAAAAGTCATTGCATGTAGTATGTTTCTTTGTTCCAATAACTCTATGGACTAGAGGTTTATGACTAGGAAGATGGTATCCAAATTAAGAAAAAAAAAATTCTAGTTAGGCCTAGATGTGTTTTGGCTGTAGACATTGCATGTATACATTTAGAAAGAGAAAAATGTTTGTGAATCATCACTGTTCTAGTTTTCTTAAATCTATTATAAAAATATACGTTTGTTGATGAAACCCATGCATATTAGAATTTATGAAAATCCTCACAGTTTTAGAAAACTGATATCTAGGATTTCAACAAACACTAAGTATTTCTGGATTTAAAGTTATATATTTTATGAATTTTAACTAACAATCATAAATAATATGTTTAACCCATCTTGTAGAAAATACTGAATTAGTTTTATTCTTGCTATAGGAAATTGTACTCTTAAAAATCATTTATAAGAAGAGGTAGTCAAAGAATATGTAGTAAAAAATGAAAGTAAAAATATTTTATGGAGGTATTGTTGATGTTTAGTCACTAAGTCCTGTCTGTCTCTTTGTGACCTCATGGGAGCCTGTAGTCTCCTGTAGATGACTGACTTTCTGTCCATGAGATTTCCCAAGCAAGAATACTGGAGTGAGTTGCCATTTCTTCCTCCAGGGGATCTTCTTGGCCCAGGGATCAAGCCCGAGTCTCCTGCAATGCAAGAGATTTCTTTACCACCGAGCCTCCTGGGAAGCCCATTTTTAGAGAAGTAGATCTAATTAAATATGCATATATTCTGAGCTTTTTAATGTTTGAGTTATTTCTGCTTTTGTACATTTTTCCTTAATTTTTTTTCTACTTTAAACATATACTCACTTTTGTATCTAGTTTTATCTCCACAGATTGAATTGTTTTTCTTAAAGAAAGCCCCTGATTTGTATGAGCTTCAGATATGACAAAATCTTGATCTATCTGTGAATTTAAGACTTTGTTTAGTGATGCTAAACTTTAATCATATTAATGCTTTAGTTTTTTTAAAATTATATCCAAATATAAGTATTATTTTCTTTTCTTTTTGAAAGACATAGAAAGTTCCACTGAAAGAAAAACAGCTTGCTATTGCTGTTTGAAAAATGAATTGTTTCTCTTTTCATTTCTCAAGTTTCAGAAATAATAAGAAAAGTGTTTGTACTCAGAACATTTCTAACTTTGGTTACACAGATGTCTCGAGGTAAAGGATATTTTGTTTTCTTCAGGCAAAGGTACACAGGTCCCAAATGAATTATTTCATTCACATTAAATACAATACATTTTATGGACATTGAAATAGTTCCCATAATAAAAAAAATCATGATTTTTTTATCTTTACTTTTTTTCCCTTTTGTTCACAAGTTCTTACTCACTCACTGTTTACATTCACTCTGTATATATGGCCCTGGAGACAGAGTTGTATTTCCCAGATAGCTTTTTGCTTCTCTCTCTAAAGATAAAAAGGCCTCTTTTGGCAGGATGTTCAAATCACCACGCCTATTATTTTAAAAAAACAGCTTGAAAATGTTAGTAATAATTCAATGCTTATGACTTAGACATGGGACAATGGCGAAAGGGTGAATATGGAAAAAAATAAAATTAAAGATTAAATGATCTTCAGCCAACACAGTTGTGGAGCTCTGATGCTAAACTGAACTAGGAGAGAGGTCAGAGAACGTTAAACACTGTGATCCCAGAGTGTGTTAAGACAGAAGAGAAAAATAGCAATACTTCTCAGAAATGCATTTTAAAAATTGGGTATGATTAGATTTTCTTTATACTTATTTTTCCTCAAATATTTTAAGTGTATAAAAAATAAGAGAAAGGGAGTCAAGGAAAAAAGGAAGGATTAGAAAGGCCTTTCTGTGCTCCTTTGGTTTTATAATCTCAAGAAGTATATTTCCATCAAGTGACACAGAAGAGTATTTTCATCATAGAGTAAGAATGCATCGAAGTTAAATTCTTACCATCAGTCATAAAAATCAAATGACTGCCCACACCACACACACATAAATTCCTTAAAAAGGGTGCGTTAGCACTTCCCTGGTGGCACAGTGGATCCACCTGCCAATGAGGGGACCCAGGTTCAGCCCCTAATCCTGGAAGATTCCACAAGCCACAGAGCAACTCAGCCCATGCGCCACAACTACCCGGCCCACGTGCTGCAAAGATTGGAGCTCAAGTGCCTAGAGCCTGTGCTCCGCAACGAGGAAACCACCACCACGAGGAGCCTGTCCACGGAAACTAAAGAAGGCCCAAGCGAAGCAACGAAGACCCAGTGCAGCCAAGAATTAAAAGATAAAATAAATTATGCTTTAAAACCATAAGCTATTAAAACCTATTATAATAAGCTCAATTTTAAGGTCATAGTGAAAAGGTTCAGTATTTTCAGCCTCTGATTATGGAATGAGGAGGAAGATATTTCACAAGCATTGTTTTTTCAGCTGTACCATCAAAGATCGGTGATGATGAGTAGGATGCTGGCAATAGAGATAGCCCTGATACATTTCTACCCCGCAGAGAGAAGACAGAGTGTGTTAACAGCATGGTAGCATTGTTGCTGGTACTTAGAATCTGTCTCTGTCCTATCCATGGCTCATCTGTGCCCCCATGATAACACCAGCAGAGCAGAACATTTTTTTTCTTAAATACTACACTAGAACAGTGAAAGACTTTTAAATACTACACTAGAACAGCTGTGATAATGTTGATGGTATTTTTATACATTGAGATGAGTTGACAGTTAATTTAGTTTGCTGATAATTAACAACAGTGGATCTCCTCAAGCCTGAAAAAGAAAACATACCTTCTTTCTCTTACTTAATATTTGACAATGATGAACTAGCCCCGCTTTATGACAATGGTACCTATTAGTGGGTTGGAAAATGTATGTAATTTCTGATGGCTCTAAAATCTCTAAAACTTAAATGCATTTGCAAGGTGCATGTGTATATAGTTCTCAGTTATCTATATTAATGGCACTAAAGTAGTGAGTTGATGAAATCCACAGCAAAACCATCAAACTCCTCTAGCTGTTAGTTTCAACTGCCTCCTATACACGAACTTCACAAGAAACCATAAAAAAACACAGGTAATAATTTTATTAGGCAGAAGAGCACACCACTTCCCTTTCCAAACTATTAGTGAAGAGTAGCAGAAGCTGAAGGTGAATAAAACATGCAAAAGACTGTTGATGAAGAATGAACACAATCAATTTTCAGTAGCAAACCTTTTTCCACAGATTGCGTCAAGTATAAAGTCTATTTAACTGAGACTAAAACGGAACAGGATCTTCCCAGACTGGCATGATAAATCAGCGATGTCTTTTAAAATTAAATGACTTTGGATACTGTTCATTTATTTCTGGAATCCCTAATCCGAAATTAGTGTACTTCCTGATAGAATATGCAACAATGTGTGTGTATGCACCTGTGGTCACCATTCTTACTAAGGATCTGTGATCCAGAAAGATTTGAGAATCAGTGATGGTTCTATTTGAAACATGTTAAAAGTTGTTGACTTTGGGAATTATTCCATAATTAAGAACCACATAACAAAATATTGCACTGTATTATATTCAAACACTGATTTTGAAAAAAAAATATAGTTTTAACTTGCTGGACTTCAGATTAGTTAAGAGCATGCACTTAAGGGTCAAGGTAGAGTTTGAATTCCTGTTCTGCTGGATGAATTAGAGCATGTTTTCAAAATCTCTGAACCTTGGTTTCATCATCTGCAAAAAAGTAAATAATATGTATATTAAAGGTTTGCCATGAGGAACTGATTAGACTTTAATGTAATAGGAATGTACTTGGCACATAGTAAGTACTTCATAAAAATTAGTTTTCCTTATTCCCTTCCAACGATGAAACCCAGATTTAAATTAAAAAAAAGTACTCCATCACCAGGCTTATGAAGTGAACATAAGGAGATAATTAAGAAAAGTATTTGATGAAATATCCTGAAGAATTACAAGACTTTTGGAATAAGTTCACATAGCAACACCCTTAGTCCCATAAATTACCAAGTTTAAAAGAAGATAATTGGTTTTCTTGTATAGATTTAGGTAGGTTAGAGATTGGTTTCGAGAAACATCATGGTGATTACCAGCAGGTAATCTTGTAGGCATTCATTCCTTGGAGAACAAGGAGGCCAACAAATGTGCTTAGCTTCTCCTTCTGTGTCACTGGGTCACACAGGGCCTGTCTGTCCCATCCTTATGCTTTAAAGCCCCATAAGGCTTCCAGGTGGCACAATGGTAAAGAATCCACCTGCTCATGCAGGAAACGCCAGAGACATGAGTTTGATCCCTGGGTCGGGAAGATCCCATGGAGGAGGAAATGCCCACCCACCCGAGTATTCTTGCCTGGGAAATCCCATGGACAGAAGAGCCTGGTGGGCTACAGTCCATGGGAATCTCAAAGAGCTGGACATGACGAGTGATTGAGCACACACAAAGAACAGCTAAAGCTATGAGCAGATTAGAGTATTGATTGAGAACATTATATATTTTCACACGAAAGCATTATTATAACATCACATCTCACAACATTATTTGCAGAATTTGCTTATTTAATCTTAGGTGCACATACTATATGGAGAAGGAAATGGCAACCCACTCCAGTATTCCTGCCTGGAGAATCCGAGGGACAGAGGAGTCTGGTGGGCTGCTGTCTATGGGGTCGCACAGAGTCAGACTGAAGAGACTTAGCAGCAGCAGCAACACATACTATATAATAAGGCAATGAGCTTTCACAGTGTGGAGGAAAACGAGGTGCAGATTTATCAAACTTTTAGAAAGTCCCAGATTTTAAATTTGAAAACAGTATGTTGTTGCCTTTGGAAGGTAAAGCAAAAGGAAAGCTTGCACTTCGGCAGAACCATTCTCAGACGTAGTTGGAGGAATCTGAGTCTGAAAAATACAGAAAATAAAGGAACAGAGGTCAGGAAGCAGCCAAAATATAATTAGGGGCAGCTTGGAAAATATTTTCCATGCAACGCTTCTACTCATTTTGAGGTCTGCTCTTTTGGTTGTGATTTTTAAGATTTTCTTTGAGTTTCTTTTCTTTTTTTCTAAATCATTTTACTTTGGTTTAAAAAATGTGGTAGAAAGAGGAAGTGAAATGAAAAATGAGCAACATGCTGCCGTGCTCTCTGCACTACAATTTGTTCTGGAATTTCACTTGCCTTAAAAATGCTCCTTTCGTCAAGGATTCATTCATTCTTCTTCGCTAACTTAACTGATTTTCTGCTTTTCATGGAGATAGATCTGAAAATGTAAGCAGTTCTTCACACTGACTGCAATGTACCTGTCTGCTGAGTTAAGTTCCCTCCACCATTTAAATCTAGAATAAAAGTAAGGCACTCAGGATAATAAATTAACAGCTTAATGCACAAGTTTACTCCAAAGTACTGTGTTCCATTATCGTCAACTAATTAAGTTGGGGGGAGCTATTAAAAATCTATTCTTTTCAAAATTTAAGAGACTTTTGGTAGACTGCCCAATGGTTGAAAACTCATGGACCTGGAGTACCATGAAGAGAAGAGAGAATATGACAGATTCAATATTTGATCTCATAGTGGTTGAGCATTTTCCAAATTTGACAGGCTGTTAGAAATTGTCTCCATCTTGAGTTTTATGAATGTAATATGTGAAAGTCATTGAGCTGTAAACTTAAGACCAACTGTCCTTCAGAGTTTCACTATATAAATGTTATTTTTTGATTAAAAATAGAAAATTGACAAAGATAGATAAAAGGAGCTCTAAATAACCACTGTCTTCATTGGGTGTCCCGACAAGTAGGGCCTGAGGTTAGGACTGAAGTTGCATACAGCTGTGCCAAGCTGGGACTTTCCTGGTGGCTCAAATGGTAAAGAATCCGCCCATCAGTCATGTCTGACTCTTTTCAACCCCATGGACTGTAGCCTGTCAGCCTCCTCTGTACATGGGATTTCCCAGGTAAGATACTGGAGTGGGTTGCCATTTCCTACTCTGGGGGTCTTCCCTGCCTAGGGATCGAACCTGCTTCTCTTGCATCTCCTGTACTGGCAGGTGGATTCTTTACGGCTCTGCCACCTGGGAAGCCTACGTCTGCAGTGTAAGTGGCTTATTTGAGAGGTACAGGTGGAACACTGGAAGTGAAATAAAGAAAGAAGAGGAAGTCAATACAGTACCTCCTCAGAGTCCTCAGCTACTTTTGCAAATGGAACAAAATTCCACTGGGAAAATTCTGAAAGTTAGGAAGAAGCTGTCTCAGGATTATTCTATCTAATCCCTGTCACTAGTTGAGACACAATCCTTGGGAGGACTTGGATTCCTCAGCGTTCCTGCCCTGACACTTGGCAAGAGAACTTGGGAGTCAGATCCTGGGTTATTTTGTGCTGAGGTTGTGGGTCACCTGTGTGGGCCCTCACTCACGTGTGACATGTCAACCACTCAGAGGGTCTGTGTCCTCCTTACCTCCTGGTGCCAACAGTCGGAAATTTCAACAATGACTGGATGTTTGATAGCATTAAGAGATTCATGGGTTTCCCAGGTGATGCAGTGATAATCTCTCTGCCAATGCAGGAGACCCAGGTTCAATCCCTGGGTTGGGAAGATCCCCTGGAGGAAGAAACACAACCTGCTCCAGTATTCTTGCCTGGAGAATCCCATGGACAGAGGAACCTGGTGGGCTATAGTCCATGGGCTGGTAAAAAGATGCAACTGAGCATGAACACACATTAATTTTATGGAACATAAGTTACTGGCTAATGTGATAGAAAAAGAAGTACACTTAATATATACATAGACAAATGCTTGTGAGCCAAATAAATGTGTGATTTTACCTAAAAATGTAACAGGGCTGTGAGGGGACGTTGGTAGAGGTATGGATGAGATAAATTGCCATGAGTTGATAATTGCTTAAGCTGGTGACGTGTACATAGGTTTGTGACACAATTCTCTCTACTTTTAAAATTTTCAGCAGTAAAATTTATTGTTTTTAATAAGAGAAATAGAGAGATATATGTGGCTTACTAATATCGAATAATTTAGGAGAACAAAATATAACCAGTTATAATTTTGAAAACTTTCTAACAGTTAACTCGTACCTTAGAGATGAAATTTGATTCTCATATAAATATAATTTATAAATATGACAATAAATGTGAAGAAAAGCTAGCTTTGAATGTTAATTAGTCAATACTAGCTCAAATGTTCGTAAAAATTACTCCATAGCCTTTTAACTTGAGTATGTACAGGGGAATATTGGAAACCAAATAAATCAGATATAGGAATTTAAGAAGCTTCTATAAATAGTATGGGTTTCCCCTAAAAACCTGACATTTATTAGATGACACAAAACTGAACTGTCATCTTCTTGCATATTTTTCTCTAAGTTTATTTTTAAGTTTTTTTAATCTATGAGCCATGCAATGTTAATAAGCTAGAACCTAGCAGAGAATACAGTAATATGATCATTTCAACTGTAAAGCAATGAGAAAGTTTCAGTTCTCACTTACCTAATAATTTCACACAGTTCAATTTAGCTGTTCCAAAAATGTCCCAAACTATTTTCATATTTCTTTTCAGAAATGTACAGCTAGACTGAACAATCCATTAGTTCTGGCTACTTTACGCAGTTCTGTTATTACTTACTACAAAAAAGGATGTGTTCCCCAAAGTGGAGACACATCCACCATGATAGTTTCTAAAGTCAGTATATGAATTAAAAAACCTATATAAAATTATACCCAAATTACCCATAAGATCCCTTAAACCTCCATAAGTTATCATCTCTTAGTAAGCTGAGTAAAATCAATTTCTCTTTATCAATGTATAGGTATTTGTGCTTGTTCAATTCTCTTAGGTTATAAATTTTTCAAAATTGAACTTTGGGAACAATGAATACAAATATCTTTCTGTTCTCATTGTTGTAGCTACTGACAAAATAGGCAGACTCCATAACATCAGTATCTTACAAAAGTGAAAGCAAAATATTCTTTTAGAAGAAAATAATTTTTAAAAAAGAATAACTTTTAACTATATATGTTTTTAAAGTCTGTTCCTAGAAAAAAATAAAAGATAAAAATATTAAAGTCTGTTCCTCTTCCAGAGCAGTTCAGTAGTTGGCATTTTATGAAAATAAAAACTAGCTGGCTTAACTGACTGTAGAAATGAAATCAATACTCATTTCTGATCTTCGAGTTTTAAAGTCAGATGTCTAACTAAATAACAAGTAAATTACTAAATAACACTTCCTTCTTTTAATGAACTAGTATATGAATAGATAGTTTAAATTAAAAAAATTGTTAAAACATGTTGATTTTGCCAAGATATTTAAGATATTTTATATCAACCTATAAGATTCTTAGGATTAATATGTAAAAACTGGACAGTATATGTATGTGAAAGAACCTGGACTGTATACATAGACTGTGACGCAAAATGCTACATGAATTTTGAGACCAAACACACATAACAAAGGACTCATTAGGCTTTCAAAATGTTGACAATTAGACAAGAAATGTAAGCAATTGCTTTGCTTACAATGAGATTAAGAACAGATTTACTGCCTTTTTCTTTTGCATGATTCCAATACTTATGTTCATCTCCAGTATCACCTAGAATTTGTCACAGTACTGACTGCTACAATATAATATGAATTTGGCACAAATATAAAAATTCACTAAATATCAGTTTAAAACACAAAGCAATTATCTGGAATTATGACTACTGTGGCCATTGAGAAAATATTGAGCACCAATTTAAAGTTCTAAATAAGGCATATGTTGACTGCCCTCCCCCTTGGCATCTTTCTATATATCATTTAGATGGCAATCAATCAGAGAAATAGTAAAATCCACAGATGTCCTGAGGACCAGGTAGGCAGAGGAAGTTGATTTGTGGGATTTAAGGTAATATGGATAGATCTTGAACAGCAAGCAGATACCACAGACCATCGGTAAAATGAGCAAAGAATGGAATACTTTATGGGTCAACAGAAGTAATTCTTGCACTCTCAGTGACCTTAAGATCTAGGGTTGTGACCACATTCTCTCATTCCTTGCTGTTTGTGGACAAATCCATAGGTGTGTGTGTCTGCAAATCCGTAGACACTTCAAGGGACAGTCTCAGATAACAGCAGAGGAAGTGCTTAGTGAGTGGTTCCCAAAAGTGCTCATCAGAATCTTCTCAGTGATTTTTTAGGTTCTTTTTCTTCAGCTCCTTCTTCAGCTTCCTGACTCACGTCTGGGGGTGGAGCCAGGAATCAGTATTAATACAGACAGCAAACAAAACTTCTCTAAATAATCTGTGTGCATAGCCAAATCTTAGAAACATAGAGCGAAATAGATTTTCTTCCTTATATGCCCTCACTTGCATGACTTCTTTTTTTAAACAATATTTATTTATTTATTTGGTTGTGCCAAATCTTAGTTGCAGCATACAGGATCTAGTTGCTTGACCAGGGATCAAACCCAAGCCCTCTGTATTGGGAGCACAGAGTCTTAGGCAATAGGCCACCATAGAAGTCGCTTATGTACAGATTTCTATGCACAAAAGCACACAACCATCAGGGGTGTCTGAGGTTTAGGAATTATAATTTTCAAAAGTCTAATAGGAAATAGTGATGATGATGATGACAATATTTTGCTCCTTCTTTTTAGCTGAGGTTTGGAAACAGCCTCAGGTATTTTCCAGTAACATTGTCCAGCAAAAATAGATTAGAATTCTGTATAACCGTCCAGTCGACTACAATAATTCTTTGTTTGATGTTTAATGTTTTATTCATTATTTTAATACCTTGCAGTATTATAATTCCATTAGCCTTGCTAAACTGCAAAATATAAAGTGATGGCTTGAAAGCCATTAATTCTTTTGGAAATGCCGAAAGGGTTAGGGAGGGTTCAGGATCATTTAAGACAATGGATGTAAAAACTTGCTCCTATCCCCAAAATTGGATAATACTTTTAATTTGCTTCTGCCACTCAAGGTTTACAATTTATTCATTTCACTTTGATCAGAAAATTCATTTAAAGGGTATTTATTGATTGCAGTTACACTTTGCACTTAAAATGTTACACTGTTAAAAGGTGAAGATTGTCCTTATAAAGGCAAGGATATTAAATTCTCAAATCAAAAATACTGGTGTTTTCTAAAACGAAGGCTAATAGCTACATTAATTCTAACTACAATGAAAAGTGTGCATAAGTGAATGGCCTAGTTCAAACATAGGTAAATGCCGCTAATTATATGTTAAAGTTATATCCAAAACCCTGCCTTGGAGCTGGTTCCAAGTTAATCAAATTCATCTGGCCTGAATTCACAAGCTGCTCACCTTTTCAGAAGGTGAACAGTCTGTACATTCAGGCCAAAGCAAAAGGGAAGAATGAATGAAATTCTGTTATCTCGAAGGAGATCTTGGGAACCGTGGATCCATGATTCATTGAAATTACCTAAGACACAGTGGCTGCTGCCAGAAAATCCATTTAGTCCCCACAGCTTTAGAAACTGGCCAGGGTTCACACAGCGCTCACTCGGGGCGTCTTCACACTCGGCAGCACCCACACTCCTGCAACTGAGAAAGTGGAAATGGTCCAGGGTGCTGTCCTTCCCAATTACCATCCGTCTCCTCTGGGTCTCTTAGGAGTGTGTTTTTGTGTTTGTTATTCATTAGTTAAATAGCCCATAGTACAATCTATGCTATCTTTGTTGGGTCTGTAATTCACGCACTTTTAACTTTCTTAAATTTCTATCTTTTGGAATTATAGGCTATTTTCTATTGAGATAAGAATCATCTGCTATTAGGTTCATAGGAGAAAAAAAGGATAAAAATTTGGGCTATCAGCTGTTTTGATTTTGAGGCCATAGGTATTTTGATTTTTATTCTGTTTATTTTTAAATGATTTATTCTGATTATCTATTTATATTCATTTTAGACACAGTTGTAGGGGATTTAGAAATCATTAAATCACTGCCTTCACAAAACTTGTATAATTATAGGTGCAGGAGGATAAAAAAAAAAAAAAATTGAGAGGGTGGGGGGAAAGGTGACTTAAATAGGATGGTCAGGAAGGACCCACTGAAAAGGTAAATGTAAGAAAAGATTGAGACTTCCCTGATGGTCTTGTCCGTGCTTAGTCGCTAAGTCATGTCCAACTCTCTTTCGTGACCTCGTGGATTATAGCCCACCAGAGTCCTTTGTCCATGGAGTTTTCCAGGCAAGAATACTAGAATGGGTTGCCATTTCCTCATCCAGGAGATCTTCCTGACCCAGGAATCAAACCCACACCTCCTGCATCTTCTGCCTTGGCAGGTGGATTCTTTACCACTGTGTCAACCTGAGAATCCCCAGAATATGCAATGCTTGTAAACTATTTTAAGGAATTAGACTCTGAACACTTGGGGATGCTATTAAAGGGATTAGAACAGAGGAGCATAGAGCCAAGTTCTACTCTGCTAAGTCTAGAGTGTTAGGGGGAAAAGCATAAAGGGAGACCGCAGCACATGGGAACTGAGCCCCGCATCAGCTCTAATCAGAGTTTATTTTTGCTGACCTTCCCATTCTTTATTCAATAAATACTTGAGATTTATAAAATTACAAAAAAAAAAAAAAAAAAAAGAAAGCAAAGCAGAAGCAGGGAAATCAATTAGGAAAAAGTACAATGATACAAAATCATTTGTGATTTGAATCAGAGTGCTAGCTATGACCATGGTCAAAGTGAAGTAGGGACAGGTTGTGAGAAGCATTCAGAATTTGAATATATTTCGAAGTAGAGCCAGTAAGATTTTCTAGTCACCTGGATATGGACTGTGAGAAAAGGAAATCACTCAAAGATGACCCCAAGTATTTGACTGGAGGTACTAGGCTATGGTTTTTCCAGTGGTCATGTATGGATGTGAGAGTTGGACTGTGAAGAAAGCTGAGCGCCGAAGAATTGATGCTTTTGAACTATGGTGTTGGAGAAGACTGTTGAGAGTCCCTTGGACCTCAGGGAGATCCAACAAGCCCATCCTAAAGGAGATCGGTCCTGGGTGTTCATTGGAAGGACTGATGCTGAAGCTGAAACTCTAGTACTTTGGCCACCTCATGCGAAGAGTTGACTCATTGGAAAAGACCCTGATGCTGGAAGGGATTGGGGGCAGGAGGAGAAGGGGACAACAGAGGATGAGATGGCTGGATGGCATCACCGACTCGATGGGCATGAGTTTGAGTAAACTCTAGGAGTTTGTGATGGACAGGGAGGCCTGGCGTGCTGTGATTCATGGGGTTACAAAGAGTCAGACACGACTGAGTGACTGAAGTAACTAACTAAAAAATGAAATTCATGTGTTGCGCATTTTTATATGGATTTCTACTCTACAATATTTTTTTTTAATTAATGGAAATTGTTTCTTTTCACAACTGAATAAATGTTCTAGAAACTATAAAACAAAGCCATGACTGACATGTATTCAGTTTTTCAAATACTGCATCACCGACTTATGGGAAGTAAGTATTTATGTTTCACCCCTCTTTTCTTAGAGACTTCCCTGGTGGTGCAGACAGTAAAGCGTCTGCCTACAATGCAGGTAGACCCCGGTTCAATCCCTGTGTCGGGAAGTCCTCTGGAGAAGGAAATGGCAACCCACTCCAGTATTCTTGCCTGGAAAATCCCATGGACAGAGGAGCCTGGTAGGCTATGGGGTAGTCCGTGGGGTCGCAAAGAGTCAGACAGGACTGAACGACCTCACTTTCTCTTTTCTTTAAGTCATTAAAAAAATATGCAGTTGCAACACAGAATTATATTGGGCTGAATGAATATACTTACCAAGCTCTTTCTCATTACTGAGCTGCAAGAAGGACACTTCTCGACAGACAGTGGTTTCTCAGCATCATTTCTGCCATTCCTAAATGTTTAAACTCTGAGACAGAAAGCGACTCCTGACTCAGGATGTGAATTTCTGTGCCCTTCATCACTCTGCTTGGCTGTTTCTCTGAACTTGCCTGCTAGTCACTGTGTCGACCCTTTGCAATGAGTGTGGGATGGAAGAGGCAGGATCCCTTGATAAAAATTTTATCACTCATTTCACCCAGTCCTGTAATAAGACTAAACTTAGAACATGATTCAAATGGGGTAGAAAGCTCAATTTTCAATGTGGCGAGTTGCCTTCAACAGGAATATTTATAAGAGGATTTTCACTAAAAGCAGCTCCTTTATTAAATACAGCTCTCTTGACACCAATTTCTGAACTATAAATTTGTTCTGATTCCCAGAGGCTTTTATGCCCCACCAACACTTATGACTTGTAAGAGGCATGCCTTTTCTTTGGTAAGTTGGGAAAAGAGTTGCTTGTAAAGGGGAGAGGAAGATTGATGTAAGAGCAAGGTCTTCTCGGCATAGTGCTTTCAGGAAAGAGAACCTGTGGACATGAAGGATTTTCAGACTATCTGTGGCCAGTGTCTCTTTGAAAGGTTTCCTGTTGCCCGAAGGTGTGCATCACCTACAGAAGACCACAGGGTCTGAGAAAAGAAATATGACACAGTTGCCGAGCATCCTTGACCAACACAATAGTCACAAGTTTTGGTCTGTTTAGCTTTTTGCAACAGCAGTGATTCCAACACATATTACTGTGAAAGTGAAAGTCACTCAGTCGTGTCCAACTCTTTGTGATCCCATGGACTGTATAGTCCATGGAATTTTCTAGGCCAGAATACTGGAGTGGGTAGCCCTTCCCTTCTCCAGGGGATCTTCCCAACCCAGGGATCGAACCCAGGTCTCCCACATTGCAGCAGATTCTATACCAGCTGAGCCACAAGGGAAGCCCAAACATATATTAAGTTAACCTTAAAAATGCATTCCAATATATATTGTGCTCAGTCACCCAGTTGCGTCCTACTCTTTGTGACTCCATGGACTTTAGCCTGCCAGACTCCCCTGTCCATGGAATTTTCCAGGCAAGAATACTGGAGTGGGCGCCATTCCCTACTCCAGGGGATCCTCCTGATCCAGGGATTGAACCCGAGTCTCCTGCATTGGCAGCTGGTTTCTTTTCCACCAGCGCCACCCGGGAAGCCCCCAGTATACATTAGTGAAGTGAAGTCGCTCAGTCATGTCCGACTCTTTGCGACCCATGGACTGGAGCCCACCAGGCTCCTCTATCCATGGGATTCTCCAGGCAAGAATACTGGAGTGGGGTGCCATTTACAGACAAATAGTGTTTGATTCTACCTACACGAGGTACCCAGAATAGTCAAATTCATAGAGCCAGAAAATACATTGGCAGGTGCCAGGGACAGGGGGTGGGTGGGGTGACAGGAGAATGGGGACCTGGCATTTAAAGGGGACAGAGTTTCAATTCAGGAAGGTGACAAAGTCAGAAGGATGATGGGGAGAGTGGCCCATGATGTGAATATACTTGGTGCCACTGAGCTCTATGGTTAAACATGGTTAAAAGAATATGTTTTATATTATGTGACTTCTACCATGATAAAAAATATTTTAGAAGTAGTGATCCCAAACTCATGTCTATTGACTCAGTGATGCCATCCAACCATCTCATCCTCTGTCTCCCCCTTCTCCTGCCTTCAATCTTCCCCAGAATCAGGGTCTTTTCCAATGAGTTGGCTCTTGGCAACAGGTGGCCAAAGGATTGGAGCTTCAGCATCTGCCCTTCCAATGAATATTCAGGGTTGATTTCCTTTAGAATTGACAGGTTGAGTCTCCTTGCAGTCCAAGGGACTCTCAAGAGTCTTTCCAATATCACATTTTGAAAGCATCAATTCTTCAGTGCTCAGCCTTCTTTATGGTCCAACTTTCACATCTGTACATGACTACTGGAAAAGCCATACATATTTCCAACTAAACAGACCTTTGTTGACAAAGTAATGCCAAGTCTTACCTATTTAAATTTCCTGATGTCTCTTAACATTTTGCATTTTCACAGTTACCAACATATTCAGATCATGTTTCCCACTCTTCTGTTTCCTCCAATTCTTCCCTTCTTTCTGATTTTATTTCACTCAATTCAAGCACATGTACTGCATCATGAATCATACCATATCCAAGTTCATAAACTTCCAATAACATTTATTTTCTGTCAAATTAAATACGATCCATTCCCATTTAGATTTCTCAATATGTTACCATCTTATCTTAAAACCTTCATCCTGCCTTTTTTCTCCTTATTATCCTCTCAAACTGGATTATAGTATTTTATTTAAACAATACATTTATTCTCCTATCTGGATGACTTACTCCTCCATCCTTGTCTGAATATTTACTTCACATCATCCTGAGAAATCCTGTTCACTTTCAAAGTCCTTCACTAATGCCATTTTTTTTTAGAAGTTTGAGTTATATCTTATCCATATTTATTTTACAAATCCTGCACTATTATATTATAGCACAGTTATTTATCTTCTTATAGCCCTGCATGAGTTCCTTGAGAACAAAGTTTAAAAAAAAAATATGCCTGATCTTGTATCTCATGTTTATTAATTTGCTTGGGCTGCCCTAACAAAATACCATAGACCAAGCAGCTTGAACAACAGACATTTCTTTCTCACAGTTCTAGAAGCTGGAAGCCCAAGATCAAGGTGCAGGTATTTTGGTTCTCCAGTGAAGACCCTCTTATTGACATGCAGACGGCCACCCTCTTGTGCCTCTTATGATAGAGAGAAAGAGCAAGCTGGTATCTCTGCATGATTGTTGTTTAGTTGCTAACTTGTGTCCGACTTTTTGCAACTCCAGGGACTGTAGCCCGCCAGGCTCCTCTGATCACAGGATTGTCCAGGCCAGAATACTGGAGTGGGTTGCCATTTCCTCCTCCAGGGGATCCTTCTGACCCAAGGATCGAATCCACATCTCTTACATCTCTTACGTCTCCTGCATTGGCAGGCAGGTTCTTTAACACTGAGTCACTAGGGAAGTCTCCTGTCTCTGCTTACAAAGGCAATAATCTCATCGTGAAAGCCTCACTACCTCATCTAAACCTCCCAAAGGCCCTGTCTTCAAATACCATACCATCCCATATTTGCTTAGGGCCTCAATATATGAATTCTGGGGAGACACACTTCAAGGCATAGCACTGTGTGTTATTTAACATAATACTTTATACATAATAAATACTTGTTGAACTGAATTGTAATAGAAACAAGTTTCAAAAAGCAAATTTGATATAATAATGACAGTGATAATTTTCGTGACTTCCAGATCCTTTCTCGGTAACAGATTCCCCCCATGCCACCACACACACACACATACCACCCACAGTTATAAAGGAAAGGAAGGAAGAATTCTTACTCCAAGGATTCTCTAATGAAAAGGCAATCCAGCATTATACTTAAATAGTAGGAAATAATCCCAGCCCCACAATTTAAATGTTACATTTGAATAAGCCATAATATTTTGCACATTCATTGAATCATTTCACTTTGGGGAAAAAATGACTATGATAAAAAAAATATAAATCAAAAGTAAGTGAAGATAAGTAATAACCATTTTGAAACAAATCTATTAAATCTATGGAGATAAGCTCAGGTTTTTCTACTCTGGCAAAATGCAGTGCACACTTGTAACTGTAACTATAAATCATATCAGTATTTGTACTATTCAGTTCCCAAAGTCCCTTTTTTCTCCTAAATTTTATAGATAATTATTCTTTCTTATTCTTCACTGTATTCTCAAACAAATCTATGCAATAGAAGGGTTTTTATCATTTTGTAGTACAAATTTCAATATAAAAAATACAACTTTGTGTGGTATTTACAGAAAGAGGGGAAAAAAAACCCACATAATTCCCCTAGAAGAATTAAAGAGGCTGTAACAGGAGAAGTCTTAGGACCAGTGTTCCTCAAAACACAGGGTTACAGTTTTAGTGAAACACTGAGAAGCTTCAATAGTTCAAATACTTAGTAAATTCATCATAAGACTGCAGAAGATCTGTGCTATCCAGGTTTGTAGGAAAACAAACCCTACCTCAGAACTAACCGTATATTAAATGGTAAGGCGAGGAAGAAGAGTATGTGCGAGAGTGGGTGACATTCTGTAAGTATGAGTTTGGCTCTGTTTACACCATGCAATGCTGACAGGATTTCTGTGTCTTCTCTGTTTAACAGATCTGTTTAATGGATCACACAGACTCAAGATCATGGCAGTTAAGAAGACGGAGATATCTGAGTGAAAACATCTCACTGGGCTTCTGTCCACCTCCTGTTGCTAGGGGGTTTGACTCCACATGTCAAATGAGTTGAGTCACTGGATACTAATAATGCTGGTGTAGGATTCTGAGATTATATTATAAATTTTTCAAAGGTTTCTGCCTTTCAGTGAATTCTCTTGATTCTCAGAAAAAGGTAAAGCCCTAGAAATCTCAGAAACCCAATGGTTCTCCCATGTTAAGATGCTCTGTGTCAACTCAGATCATTGACACACACATTTCAGACTTATAAAGCACTGATGTATAAACCAGCCTGGCCAATCATAATGTAAATGCAACAATAGAGTCAGACTGCCAGGGTTCAAGTTTCAGCTTGATGACTTGCTAGCAAGTTGCTTAAAGACTATATCAATTTCCAAACTTGTTAACAATGGAAATAACAGCAGCTACCTTAGGCACTGCCGTGTCAAAGAGCTGATATGTATAAAACACTAATTATAGTGATTGGCACATAGTAAACGTAAACTACACACATAGTGACAATTTAGGATTTGAGAAATGAGTGTAAATTATTAGTAGAAATTATATAGTAATACCTGGAAAATTAGAATTAAGTGGCTTGGTTCATCTTTTTCCTGTAATCACTTTCACTGGCCAATTTTTGAAAACTATTTTTTTGCTGAATAATGACTTATAAAAATATTACATTTCAGATTTTTTAAAAGAAAGTCATGTAAACCAACTGAGCTAGTTTCCTCTGGCATAAAGAGTTTTTACAGACACTAGTATTTTTGTTTGTTTCTAATTATAGGGAAAGAAGGATGTCAGTATTTCCAGATGTTATAGGAAAAAAAAACTGATACTATTTTCTCTCAGTTTTTAAATATTTCTTAAGAAATCTTATTCTTCTATTTACATATAACTGTGTATTTAAAACCTTTAAGCCTGGGATTTCTATAGACAGGCAGGCTTTGTGCCGTTGGGTTACATCATGGAATAACTTCTGCGAAAATGAGTTGGAAAATATTATTAAATCTATCCTCTGTGTTTCACACTGGTTGTTTATATTCCTGTTTTTGTTGACTATTGAATAAAATACAAATAGTTCATTGCATAATGTGGGTTTAGTCATTTTCAATAAATCCTTCATAGGTCCTAAAAATTCCTTATTAATGAGCCCTTCGAGTATTGCTATACATATATGCATATAAACTGATAGGACATCAATTAATGATGACATTCAGAATTCTTACACCTGGGTAATCAAAGGTTCTCTTTTTGGTCACCTAGCTTCCATATGCTCTCCAATGTTGGACCTCCCTGCCTTTAAGGCACTCCTGAGATGGGCATACCAGACCATCTGACCTGCCTCTTAAGAGACCTAAACGCAGGTCAGGAAGCAACAGTTAGAACTGGACATGGAACAACAGACTGGTTCCAAATAGGAAAAGGAGTACGTCAAGGCTGTACATTGTCACCCTGTTTATTTAACTTATATACAGAGTACATCATGAGAAACGCTGGGCTGGAGGAAGCACAGGCTGAAATCAAGATTGCCGGGAGACATATCAATAATCTCAGATATGCAGATGACACCACCCATATGGCAGAGAGTGAAAAGAACTAAAAAGCCTCTTGATGAAAGTGAAAGAGGAGAGTGAAAAAATTGGCTTAAAGCTCAACATTCAGAAAACTAAGATCATGGCATCTGGTCCTATCACTTCATGGGAAATAGATGGGGAAACAGTGGAAACAGTGTCAGACTTTATTTTGGGGGGCTCCAAAATCACTGCAGATGGTGATTGCAGCCATGAAATTAAAAGACGCTTACTCCTTTGGAAGGAAAGTTATGACCAACCTACATAGCATATTAAAAAGCAGAGACATTACTTTGCCAACAAAGGTCCGTCTGGTCAAGGCTCTGGTTTTTCCAGTGGTCATGTATGGATGTGAGAGTTGGATTGTGAAGAAAGCTGAGTGCCGAAGAATTGATGCTTTTGAACTGTGGTGTTGGAGAAGACTCTTGAGAGTCCCTTGGACTGCAAGGAGATCCAACCAGTCCATCTTAAAGGAAATCAGTCCTGAATATTCATTGGGAATACTGATGCTGAAGCTGAAACTCCAATACTTTGGCCACCTGATGCAAAGAGTTGACTCATTGGAAAAGACCCTGATGCTGGGAGGGGTTGTGGGCAGGAGGAGAAGGGGACGACAGAGGATGAGATGGCTGGATGGCATCACCGACTCGATGGGCATGAGTTTGAGTAAACTCTGGGAGCTGGTGATGGACAGGGAGGCCTGGCGTGCTGCGATTCATGGGGTCGCGAAGTCGGACACGACTGAGCGACTGAACTGAACTGCCTTGCAGGATATAAAGAGAATACGAAGATGTCAAAGTCTTGCTTTCTCAGCCTTTCTAGTCACAATCCTGCTGGAGTGAGATGTGGATTCAGAAACTCTTGTGGACTTGGGCAAATAGAGCCTAGTGGCGAGGAAGGGGATGGGGCAGGACCCGCTCGGCACTCAAGGTTGCTGCAGTGGCGGCCCCTGCTGGAGGGATCAGGGACAGCAATTCTCCCGGGGCACCGGGCCCCCCAAGCTGCCCAGCGCTCAGAGCGGCCACTTGGCCCCTGGGACTGGACCATTTCACAGAGATGTGGCCCCGGGCCTTGCTTCTCATTCTAGTCACCCCCACCCCCAGGCTGAGCTCTCCTATCCTCCCAGTGAAAAATCCTGGTAACAAATCTCATTTCTTCCCTAAATTAGTGAGG
This sequence comes from Dama dama, assembly GCF_033118175.1. Taxonomy (NCBI): domain Eukaryota; kingdom Metazoa; phylum Chordata; class Mammalia; order Artiodactyla; family Cervidae; genus Dama; species Dama dama. The sequence goes on from NC_083707.1 coordinate 11,360,468, forward strand.
TGTGGCTTATGACGCTGCTCATCAGGGATACTCACCGATCTGCTACCTGACGATACGCCTCGGCACCTGGACAGGTAAGTCCTAGCACTCACTGCATCCTGACTTGTTTCAACAGTTTGTACACTTTTCTACATTTCAGTATCTGTGAAGGCTACCCACCATTTCTTGTCTTGGACCTCATTCTGCTAAGAGACTTATTATTATTAAACTTTCTGGTTATTCTTATATAAGAAAGAAATACTCCAGACACGTGTCCAGGTTATTCTCCTTCATGTTCTCCGACCTCCTGTGGTGACTGTGTGAATCAGTCCCCCCCCAGAATGAATCAGGCTGAGGACACTTAGGAAAGGATCCTAGGACACCTTGCGTGTCCCGGAAGTAATCCTTCTGGAATCAGCCTGCCTGTCAGTCACTCCCTCTGAACTATTTCCTGTCAAACTCTGCTCTGTTCCCCACAATATGGAGGTTTTTATGGCTGTTCTGCTGCAGCTCATAATTACCATGTTATCATGACACTCAATTTCTCAGAGCAGCGGGTAACTTTGATGGGTATGAATCTCTGATGAGCAGTGATGAAATATTTCATCTCACATTAGAATGGACAAAGCCCGAAGACACGTCTGCTGGGATCAGGACCCGCTGCCCTACATGCCGGCCCTGGCAGGGCCTCCTAAGCATTCAGCTCAAGGGTTGAAAATAGAACCCCATCACATTATGCAATCTTAGGATGCTGTGAGCAGGGAAAAGAGTTTGCGGTCTTCCCCGGAGAAGGAAGGAAAACAAAAGATTAATGAAAAGTTTAAAGAATCAGAATGGACTCAGTCTTCCAAACAGTAACACTGGAAGACAGAAATCCAAGAGCAAATTGTTTCCAGACAAAGTTTTGCAACAAGCCAAAACAGGTCAGAGCTAACACAGAGGATCTGTGAGAGTTTTCTTACGAAAAAGAGAAATAGACTATTTAGTACATGTGAACAAATGAAGAGGAGATTTTCGTAAGTGAAAATAGATCTTGAATTAGCAATAAATAGAAAACAAAACATGCAAACATATTACAACCATAACAAAACAAGACAATAATTAGTTTTAGTCAAAACACATGATTGTGTAGGAAAGGAAAGGAAGCGGTGATTACCACGTGGCTCAACAAAAGCATATTTACATAATTATATTCATACAAACACGAGGTCCTAGTATAATAGCATCAAAGATCCAGCGAGAGACGATATTTACCAGTATGCATTGATGGATGCTGCTAATCAGGACTGTGTCCACTCTGGCCAGAACAAGAGCTGTCCCTGCGGTTAAGTATGCTGACCCTCAGCTCCGACCACGCAGCGCTGGAGACGGGGCCCAGACTTGGGGGTTTGCGGGCCTGGGCAGGAGGCATGGGACGGGGTCGTAGAGAAGGAGCGCTCACCCTCACCTTTCCAATCAGTTGGGAAGCATTGCCTGCAGGTGGGAAGTTAAGGTTCTTGAACACAAGAATTGTATTTTTAAAATATGTCCAGAACAATGATAAAATATGAGGAGGAAGATGCAGGGAAAATGTTTTTTGATATTAAAAATGTTTATAGTAAAAAAGGTTTTTCAACTCTTTAAAATATATGCTTATATAACTTTGTTATTAAAATAAACTCTAAAGGTTTTATGTCTTGAGTGTCCACATGCTTAGTCTAGGTACTACTATGTGTCGGATTAGATCTCAAATTTTAAAACGGAGAATAATTAGAGTACTGTGAGAAATAAATGTCTGTTGCTTAAGCCAACCTTAAGTCTACGGAATTTTTGTTACAGCATTCCAAATGAACTAAGACATATATAATCCATATTCTTTTCATTTTAATTATGTATTCAAAAACTAAATGTTGAAAAATGTGATATCAATTTATTTTAATTCCCAAGGGATGGTTAACACAAATGAAAAATAAATTGTGATAATTACATTCCACAATCAGAAAACATAGATGAGTCATGGAGATATGTTTCTTTTTAAGCAGAAAATACATGAAATTGTTAACATAACACTAAAAATGTCCAGGAAAACAAATCCTATTATAGGTTTGCATAAATTTTTGAAAGGATATTTTAAAGGGACTTCAAGGACATATTCTCTTTTAGAATAGTTTGTAATCACTTTAAAGTAATAGAGTTATATATAGACCCTAAAATGTTTTTCTAAAATAATTTATAAAATATATATATTATATGTAAAATATATATATTTTTTTTTCTTGGAATTAAAATAATTTGCTTGCAATGCAAGGATTAACCTGCATCAATTCTGCCTTAATCTGGTCCTTGTCCTTTTGCCAAATGATCCTGTGCTCATTGGTTTTCACCGTCTGAAAATGTTCCTGCTCACTTGTGTGTATCTAAGATCTCACCGGTATGTACTGGAATTAATCACACTCACCTCCTTGGAACCCAGGCTCATGGAAGCTTTTGAATCCATGTTTAAATCATAAATATCACCTAATCAATAAGACAATATTATCGAGGTAAAAGAATGTGACAGGGTCCTCTGAAGTGCAGGAGTAGAATCAAAGCCAAAGCTTTTCAGAGGTTAATTTATGAACTTAACACAGTCTTCTGATTGAACGGTGTAGCCTCTATGAGACTGGTGGTTTAGTCTGTGAGTCACGTCCTATTCTTGCAACCCCATGGAATGTAGCCTGCCAGGCTCCTCTGTCCAAGAGAGTCTCCAGGCAAGAATACTGGAGTAGGTTGCCATCTCCTTCTCCAGGGGACCTTTCTGACTCAGGGATAGAACCCAGGTCTCTTGCATTGCAGGCGGTCTCCTGCATTACAGGCAGATTCTTTACTGACTGAGCCACCAAGGAAGCTGCAAAACAGAGAATTCTGAGTATTTAAGAATACACATTGCCTCCTTCACTGAATTATTAGAACTTTTTTTCACAGAATTCTAAAAATTCATGTCTGATGAGTCCATCCCCTATGGGAGAGTTGATTTTTGTAAGTTTTCCAAAAGCTATTAACACTAAAGTTTTCATCTGTCATTCTGAATTTTCCTAATCCACTCATACTTCAGTCTCTTAGATGATGACTTTGTGTTTTATCTCTTCTACTCAAATATCTAACACCTCCTCATCTAAGCTCATTTGCCAGTGCACTTGGGTCCTGCTTCACTGAGAAATAAGAATAATCAGAAATGAACATCCATGGCACTGATGTCCTCTACAGCCTGTTATACAGAGTGAAAGAAGTCAGAGAAAAACAAGTGTGGTATATTAACGCAACTAGAAAAATGGTGCAGATGAAGCTATCTGCAGTGCGGGAATAGAGATGCAGATATAGAGAACAGACATGTGGACACAGTTGGGTAACGAGGGGGTAGGACGAATTGACAGAGTAACACTGAAATACATACACTACCACGTGTGAAAAGATAGCTAGCGGGAGCTCAGCTCTGTGCTCTGTGACGACCTAGAGGGTGGGAGGGAGCTTCAAGAGAGAGGGGACGTATGTGTACTTGTGGCCAATTCACCTTGCTATGCAGCAGAAACTAGCACAACGTTGTAAAGCAACTGTCCTCCAGTTAAATATAAATGGAGAAAAGGAAAAGAGAATATCCCAAGGCTCCTAACATCACAACACCCACTTCCAGGCTCTCCATCGATGAGTCCTGCCACCCATCCTGTTAATCCAGATGCACGTCTCGCCACTGTCTACAACTGAGCTTGAAAATACCACATTTGTAAATACCACACTCCCTCCTGCTTTTTCAAGCATATAATTCTGGATTCTCATGCGTCCTCACATTTTCTCAGCCAACCGAATCACTATCCTTAGCAACAAGCATGTTATGATACCTCTGATCTCTTTCACAGAAGTCCTTTTATCCCCACATCTCCTTTCAGAAACTTCTGTTTTCTTCCCATTCACCAAAAATCTTGTAAAAGGAGTGAACTAAACTCACTCTTTCCGACTCCTCTCCCCCCACTTTCTCTTTAATCCATTTCAACCAACTTTTGTTCCCACCCTTTCACCAACACAGATCACGAAAGATGCTCAGTGACATTCACCTCACCAAATGAAACAGTGCATTTGGTGTCTTCATCTTATTTGATCTATAAGAAGCATTTGAAGCCTGGATTCCTCAGTGCTCTCAGATACCTTTTTAGAATTAGCATTCCAAAGTACGAAACTCAAATGATTTTGTCCCTGTAGCTCCACTGATCGATCTAAGTCTTCTTGGACTTAGATCCCTCAAACACTGGAAAGTCCTACACCTACTTACTTTTCCATCTACCCTTATTCTGCTAGTTATCTTACTTATTCTCATGGCTTTAATTTGTATGCCTGAAACTCCCAAATTTATATGCAGTGCCTGGGTCTCTCCCCTGAACTCTAAGCTCAGATATGCAGAGTATAGTCAGCATCTCTATCAGGATGGATAAAATTTTAACTATTGAATTAATCACCCCAGTCCTCCTTCTCCCCCAGTTAATAGCATTTCTATACCAGATGCTTAGTCCAACATGGTAATTGTATTCTCTTATTTTTATTATCAATCTATAATAATAATTCATCTTATCCTCTCCTTTACTTACCACCCTAGACAAGGTTATACATATCTCTTGTCTGTTTTATTTTAATCGTTTTCAAGCTAATACCCCTGCTTTCTTTCTTCCCTTCTTCCAGTCTACCCTTAACACAGAATGATCTTTTTATAACATGTCAGACTATGTCAATTCTCTGCTTAAAAATCCCCCATGGGTTTTCATCTCATTAAGACTAAAAGTCAAGTCTTTACATGGTGTGTGAAGCCCTGCATATCTGAAACTTCATAATCTTTTAACTCATTCCCTCTTTGGTCACGCCACTCCAGCTGCACAGAATTCTTTGTTCCTTTGCATCAGGGTACATGTCGCTCAGATAATCTACACACCTGTTCCCCCTTTAGGTTTTTGCCCAAAGTCACTATTGTAATGAAGCCTGATATAACAGGCTATTTACAGCAGGGAAAAAAAAAAAACACCACCCTCTGTAGTCCCTATATTCTTGCTTTATAGGTCTCAATAGAAGTGACCATCACCTGAAATACATCATAATTACATATTTACTTCATGAGCAACTTTCTCACCTCCAGAGGATTGTCCCAACCCAGGGGTCGAACCCAGGTCTCCTGCACTGCAGGGGGATTCTTTATCAGCTGAGCTACAGGGGAAGCCCCAATTATATATTTGCTTTACGAACAACTCCCTCTCTTGGAACATAAGCTTCATGAGGTCACAGAACACATATTGCATGAATGAATAAAAAGTAGTTTTTAAAATGATGGTGTCTTTTACAGTTGAGAGCACTTCAAAATAGAGGAAATATGATAATTATTATGTTTTAAGTGTAGACTTTAGAGATTATTTTTGAACAACTTAGGAACATAATTGCAAAGATTCACGTTACAGTGAAAATAGTTCTTATTTTAAATAACTGCCTTTAATGTCAGCTCAGCCTTCAATGACATTCAAAAATAGATCTTAGGACCCTGGTCACATCTCCATTCTTTCCCCCAGAGCAGCTCTCTTCTTAATACTAGTCTTGTTAATTCACGTATATTTTGTAAATCGCCTTACTCTCCGTAGGTGATCTTGGCTTGTACTTCAGAATGAGAACAGTCATTAAAAGTGAAAACAGCCTGGCAGCCTGAGGTTCTGCCTCATCAGGAAGCTGGTTTGAGTTGCTAAAGTCAACAGGGTGGGAAGCACGCAGACAAGAGACAGGGATTTATTTCTCTTTCTAGTTATACTTAATGGGGGTATCACGCCTGTCATCTCCACGATTTCACACAAACATTTCTTCCTTCATACTATCCGTATTGATTCATTGAGTGTTTATTATATACTGGAATTATCATCCAATTATGCTTTCTCTGGGCTTCCCTGGTGACTCAGATGGTCAAGAATGTGCCTGCAATGCAGGAGACCAGATTTGATCCCTGAATCAGGAAGATTCCCTGGAGGAGGAAATGGCTACCCACCCCAGTATTGTTGCCTGGAGAATTCCATGGACAGAGGAACCTGGTGGGCTACAGTCCATGGGATTGTAGAGTCAGACACGACTGAGTGACTAATACGTGCGCGCGCGCACACACACACACACACACACATGCTTTTTCTCTTTTGCTGTTCAAGTTGTTTCAGCTTTGGCCTTGGGTCACTCTTTCATTTTTCTCCTGTGCCCTGTTGACATCATTATGGATTTTTTTGAGCACTTTCTTACTTTCTGGCCATAAAAGATCCTCCAGATTTATCTCATATATTCCTGCCCCGGTCATTTTGTTGGTGGTGGTGGTTAATTGCTAAGTTGTGTCCAACTCTTTTGTGACCCCATAGATTGTAGCCCACCAGGTTCCTCTGTACACAGAATTACTCAGGCAAGAATAATGGAGTGGGTTACCATTTCCTCCTCCAGAGAATCTTCTAGATGCAGATATTGAAGCCTTGTCTCTGCCCTGCAAGTGGATCTTTTATGGCTGAGCCATTGAAGAAGTCTTGCATGCATGCATGCATGCTCAGACATGCTTCAGTCATGTTCAACTCTCTGCAAGCAAGCTCCTCTGTTCATAGGATTCTCCAGGCAAGAATACTGGAGTGGGTTGCCATTTTCTCCTCCCAGAGATCTTCCCAATCCAGGAACTGAACCCATATCTCCTGCAACTCCTGCTTTGCAGGCAGATTCTTCTACCTCTGAGCCACCTGGGAAGCCTGGGGAAGCCCTGGAATCAGTCAAATCTCTAAGAAGTCCTGATTTCTTTTCAGGGAGAAGGCCACCATATAAATCACATCTGGGCTATGTCAGCTGACAGAGCAAGGAAATATATGTGTGTACTAACCTGTTATAAACATGTCTTTAAGTAACTGCCTGTATGTCTATTAAACTAAACATGACATTAAACTGATGTATTCAGTCCTAATCCACAACCACAGGATCATTCTGGTCCCCTCCCTGGTTGATTCTTACTAAGTCAGCCACTAAACCTCTCTGGTTATCTCTTATTCCAACACTGAGAAATCTGGTTTCCACCATCCTTCATCCATTTACATGACTGTCAGAACCCATGTAAAGCAATGTAGGAATCTCTATCCATGCTGAGTGGGAAACATCTGTGCCATCTGGAATTACTATCTGATAAATAGAAAATGTCTCTGTGACTCAGGTTCCTCCTCTGTAAAATGGAATAACGACCATATCTACCTAATATGATAAGTGTAAAAGGATGAATATATAAAAGTGCTCAGTTCAGTGCCTGCCATATATCAAGTGCCTGTTGTTATGGGCATTTGTTGTTCTGTTACTATTAATGGTACACATGTCTTCTAGCCGTGACTCTGCTGCATTTTGCTGCGCTGTGCTTGGTCACTCGGTTGTGTCTGACTCGTTGGAACCCCACAGACTGTAGCCCTCCAGGCTCCGCTGTCCATGAGATTCTCCAGGCAAGAGTACTGAAGTGGGTTGCCATGCCCTCCTTCAGGGGATCTTCCCAACCCAGAGATCAAATTCGGGTCTCCCACATTACAGGCAGATTCTTTACCAGCTGAACTAGCATGTTAAAACTTTTTTTTTTTTTTTTTTAAGATACAGGTCATCTTTATTGTTAAAAATGTGAGTGATATAAAATGGCTTTTCAATTCCCCTGATGGTGGAGTGGATAAGAGTCCACCTTTCAGGGCAGGGGACCCAGGTTCCGTCCCTGGTCTGGGAAGACCCCACATGCCACAGAGCATCCAGACCCGAGCACCACAAGAACTGAGTCTGCACCCGAGAGCCTGTGCCCCACAGCTAGAGAGCTGCCCCCTCTGACCACAACTAGAGAAAACCCACGCAAAAGCAAAGAAGACCCAGCGCAGACAAAAATAAATATGTAAATTAAAAAAAAATATCACTGCAAATGGTGACTGCAGCCATGAAATTAAAAGATGCTTGCTCCTTGGAAGAAAAGTTATGACCAACCTAGACAGCATACTAAAAAGCAGAGACATTACTTTGCCAACAAACAACCATCTAGTCAAAGCTATGGTTTTTCCAGTAGTCATGTATGGATGTGAGAGTTGAACTATAAAGAGCTGAGCACCAAAGAATTGATGCTTTTGAACTATGGTGTTGGAGAAGACTCTTGAGAGTCCCTTAGACTGCAAGGAGATCCAACCAGTCCATCCTAAAGGAGATCAGTCCTGAATATTCATTGGAAGGACTGATGCTGAAGCTGAAACTCCAATACTTTGGCCACCTGATGCGAAGAACTCATTGGAAAAGACCCTGATGCTGGGAAAGATTGAAGGCAGGAGGAGGACATGACAGAGGATGAGATGGTTGGATGGCATCACTGACTTAATGGACATGAGTTTGGGTGGACTCTGGGAGTTGGGTGATGGACAGGGAGGCCTGACGTGCTGCAGTCCATGGGGTCGCGAAGAGTCAGACACGACTGAGCGACTGAACTGAACTGAACTGGAAAAATGACAAGATGGCCTTTCAAAGTTGATATGAAAGACAAGAATTTATTTATATAAGAACATTGCTTATTACATATGTCATTCATAAACTGTGTGAACATATCTATACAATATTTTAAGATACTTTAGTAATTGATAAAATTGCTGTATTTGGGGATAATGAATTCAAACCCTATTTTTTAATAATATGTTTTGTTCATTTTAAATAAATCAATGTCCAGTTAACTACACATGCCAGGTGTATTTATGCATCAATATTGCTTTCCTTTGACCTGGTTTTCCTCTAGCTTTCCTGTTTATTTTCTTCATGCTACATATATCTCAATATCTCAATAAAGATGAGCTGTTTATAGGAAGGAACACTTTCACCCCTCCTGATATTTCTTTCTGGAGGAGGGCTCTTTCTTCTTTTCTTTTTAAATTTATTTTTTAATTGGAGTATAATTGCTTTATAATGTGTTGGTCTCTGCTGTGCAACATGCTGAGTCAGATATGCCCCCTCTCTTGAGCCTCCCTCTCCTCTAGTCAGCACCGGGCCCTGAGCTGAGCATCCCACTAGCCGTCTATCTTACACACCGTAGTGTGCATATGTCAATGCTGCCCTCTCAATTCATCCCACCCCCTCCTCTCTCTGTGTCCACAAGTCCATTCTCTGTGTCTGTATCTCTATTCCTGCCTTAAAATAGGTTCGTCAGTACCAGGGAGGCTCTTTCCTAAGCCCTGTTAACTCGTCTTAGCCTGTATTCCTCCCCTAGATGTAGCATACTTTACCTCATTGGCTGATCAAAGTCAGTGGTCATCGTTCGTGGGTGAATGGAGTTTCCCATAGTCCAGAGCATCCAGACGGATTGTTTGATCTGTTTTTGCAAGTCATCCCACAAGGACCAAGATGTAACTAGGGTGAGATGGAACAGCTTGGCCAACTTTCTCCAGTGGTTTCTTAAAGTCAGCCTTTACCTGACTGTTCTGGTGGGTAAGAGAGACCAAGGTCACTCTGACCACCCTGCGCAAGGCTCACATTCAGTAGGTAAGGACCATGTGGCTTTACAGTTGTTAAGCTCGGATGTTCCCGTTCTAAATGATCGAAGTCTTTGCCATGAAGTTGTTAAGTATTTTGATGATTGGTTCTGCCCGAAGCTGCATTCCCTGGCTGAGCCTTTAGAAGTTAGGAGAGTGATTCTTTTCATTCTCTATTTACTGCCTGTTTAGTCTGTATGTTTCTTATTCAGCAATTAGTTCATACCTCAGAGAAAAGACATGCTATTTGTTGGCTGCACTGAAAACCTCAGGGCTGCCAGGGTACTCTAATCCAGGGATTACCATTCATACTGTCTGCTATGATAAATGCACCCCCGGAGCACAAGTATGCAACATCCCAACAAAATATATCAAATGAAAAATTACTTGTCTTTTAGTATAAATGAGCATATTGAATTGCTCTTTAGAGATTTAAGAATTATTTCATAAATCCGCAATCAATTCTGAACATGTATGTCCATTTCTTTGGAGCATGTTTTTGTCTTAAGAGAAATTACATTACGTAGAAATAAACAACCAAAGATGCTGAAACACACAAAGAGAGACATACACCACTCACTCAACAGCTCTTCAAAGCACAATTTATTCACTTCAAGACAGCAAGTATTAAAGACTCTGGGACGTGATAAATTGGGTCTATTGTTCTGTTCTCTGAGTTTTGCAGGCTTCTGAGTTGCTGGCATTTGAGAAAGGAAAGGAAACTGTTATATCTGCATCTTGCTTCCTATTAAGCTTGGATCTGCTCTGCATCACAAATGCCATGCTCCCAATTGACAGAGACGAGGGACTTGTGCGCTTAACAGATGGCCTTTTCATAATCACCCTGCCCACTTGTTTTTAACTGGCTTTGTTTGTCTTCAAAGCTATCTCCAACACCTGTTTTAGTTCAGGATAATCTTTACAAAAATATCAGGAGTAGTGAAGTCGGAAAGCATACGACATGAGTTTTCTTAGGTCTACACACTATAGAGAAGCTTCCCCGGTGCTCAGTGGTAAAGAATTCACCTGCAATGCAGGAGATATAGGCTCGATCCCTGGGTCTGGAAGATCCCCTGGAGAAGGAAATTGTAACTCACTCCAGTATTCTGGCCTGAAAAATCCCATGGACAGAGGAGCCTGACAGGCTACAGTCCATATGCTTACAAGAGTCAGACACCTCTTAATGACTAAACCACCATCACCACACACTATAGAGAGTTAGTCAGTCAGTTCACTCAGTTATGTCCAATTCTTTGTGACCCCATGGACTGCAGCATGCCAGGCCTCCCTGTCCATCACCAACTCATGGAGTTTACTCAAACTCATGTCCATCGTGTCGGTGATGCCATCCAACCATCTCATCCTTTGTTGTCCCCTTCTCCTCCTGCCCTCAATCTTTCCCAACATCAGAGTCTTCCCAAATGAGTCAGTTCTTCACATCAGGTGGCCAAATTATTGGAGTTTCAGCTTCAACATCAGTCCTTCCAATGAATATTCAGGACTGATTTTCTTTAGGATGGACAGATAGGATCTCCTTGCAGTCCAAGGGACTCTCAAGAGTCTTCTCCAATACCACAGTTCAAAAGCATCCATTCTTTGGCACTCAGCTTTCTTTATAGTCCAACTCTCACATTCATACATGACCACTGGAAAAACCATAGCCTTGACTAGATGGACCTTTGTTGACAAAGTAATGTCTCTGTTTTTTAATATGCTGTCTAGGTTGGTCATAACTTTTCTTCCAAGGAGCAAGCGTCTTTTAATTTCATGGCTTCAGTCACCCTCTGCAGTGACTTTGGAGCCCAAGAAAATAAAATCTCTCACTGTTTCCATTGTTTCCCCATATATTTGCTATGAAGTGATGGGACCGGATGCCATGATCTTAGTTTTCTGAATGTTGAGTTTTAAGCCAACTTTTTCACTCTCCCCTTTCACTTTCATCAAGAGGGTCTTTAGTTCTTTGCTTTCTGCCATAAGGGTGGTGATATCTGCGTATCTGAGATTATTGATATTTCTTCTGGCAACAGATGACTCTTGCTATAGAAACACACTCACACACACGTTCAGAGTCTGTGTTCTTAGGAAATCCACTGTCAAGTTATAATTATTGACCACATAGCACAACATGGTTAGATGGTTAAAAGCTATATTAGATGGAGAAAGTATAAAAAGAACCAGGAATTAATTTTCTCTAAGAAAGCACCACCAACTTTTGCATTACCAGTTGTGCATGTCAACTTTGTAGATCTATATGAACAGAATAAATGTGACAAGCCTGTACTCCCAAAGCAATTGATTCATAAAAGTTATTTAATAACCCATGTGTGAAATTTATATTAGCTATATAAATATATATATATGCACACACAGAGACACAAAGGTATGCATTCATGAGTGTATTCAGTCAGCCAATCAGTTCTTATCAGATTATTTCTCACACTCCTAGTTTATTGATAGCAATAAACCAATAGGTCGATGGATAGATAGACAAGATGGATAGATAGACATATAGATGAAGCAAAACAAGCAAGTAAAAAACCGGAAAGATTCCACAAGGAGGGAGAAAAAAGAAACCCCCATAATTTCTTGTGTTTGTGATATAAAGGATTGTAATTATACTTCAGCTAAGAGGCTGTAAAAGAAAACTGATCACTAACTGGAATCACGTGGTCAATAATAACTGTTCTTAAGGTTAACCACAGCCCTCATCTTCCTGTGGTCAATGGTGCGAGGCCCCACACAGAGGACCTGAGAATCAATGACACTCGACCTTCTCACCCTGAATCAAAGAGGAGGTGGAGAATAAAGCGGTACCTACCGGCCGTGAGAACAGACCCAGGCTCTCCCCAGGCAGTGCCGGGCTTTCCCTAAGCCGCACTCCTACGCCTGCATGTGACCACCTAAGGATCTCATAACGCAGGTTCATTATTCACCTTTGTCTACGGAAAAGTCAGAATCACTTCACTCCATTCCAGCAAAATCCTGGGAGATGCCAAGGCTAACTGTCTGTGGGGAATTTGAGCAGCAAGTCTCCGGGACCTCTCTGACTCAGGTAGGAAGGGTAGGCATGTAACAAGCGAACTGCTCTGCACCCCTGCAGCTGAAGCCTCTACAAGAGAAACAGTGAGGAGATCGAATGTCCTCATTCCCAGCGGATCCACAGCCAGAGAAACACCTTTACTGAGAGGCAGCCAAATCCCCCCAGAGAAGTATAGTGTATACAATTTTTAAAAGCCACAAGTTTTCATCAACTTGGTAACTCCCCCCAAAAAACCAAAAAAAAATAGTGACTTCTCACTTTTGAAAATGCCTTGCACAGTTCTTTTCTTAAGGTTCTCCTTCTCTTTGCCCCTCGTTCTCACCCCTCCCTCCTCCCTACCATCTTTCTCTCCATTTTCTCATTTTGAAATTCCTTCATTCATTCTTCTGGGTCATGCAGATACCAATAACTTAATTTTATTTTTGCATTTTTTTCTGTGAACTTGAAATTATTTCCAAACAGTTTTAAGAAGATGAAGAAAGAGTGAAAAGGGACTTCCCTGGTGGTCCAATAGTGAAGACTCTGTGTTCCCAGGCCCAGGTTTCAATCCCTGGTCAGGGAACTAGATCCCACAGGCAGCAACTAAGAGTTTACATGCTGCAACTAAGACCCAACGCAGCCAAAAAAATAAAGAAGAGAAAAAAGTTTGAAAATCACAACTCCATCCAAACTATCTTTGTTGACTCAAATTATCCATCATCTCATTTTGCAGTTTTAAATACACATTCCCTTGTAACTCAGTCCGTAGAGAGTCTGCCTGCAATGCAGGAGACCCGGGTTCAATCCCTTGATCAGGAAGGTCCCCTGGGGAAGAAAATGGCAACCCACTCCAGTATTCTTGCCTGGGAAATCCCATGGACTGAAGAGCCTGGCAGGCTATAGTCTGTGGGGTTGGAAGAGTCGGACTCAACTGAGTGACTAAGCACACGTGTATATACATATGTATATATAAATATATGCTTTTTATATATGTATATATGCTTAGGTTTACTTTTATATATTTATATATGCTTTTTATATATGTATATATGCTCAGATTCACTTTTGAAGAGTAAATTTTCCATATCAAATTGATCTGTTTACTGTCGACAATATTTCCTATGGGGACCCAAGTGATTTACTTAAAACTTTAATCAGTATTGCTATTTTAGAAGCAGTTTTGCCCTAATTTCCTTCTTCCCTGGGACATGTTGACAGTTATTAGTGTTGATGCTTTTGGAAGTAGGTTAATTTCTTTAAGTTATTCGTTACTCTTGCCAACCTGAGAGCTCAGTTGGTAAAGAATCCACCTGCAATGCAGGAGACCCCGGTTGGATTCCTGGGTCGGGAAGATCCACTGGTGAAGGGATAGGCTACCCACTCCAGTATTCTTGGGCTTCCCTTGTGGCTCAGCTGGTAAAGAATCCGCCTGCAATGCAGGAGACCTGGGTTCAATCCCTGGAGAAGGGAAAGGTTACCCACTCCAGTACTCTGGCCTGGAGAGTTCATGGACTGCATAGCCCATGGGGTTGCAAAGAGTCGGACACAACTGAGTGACTTTCACTTTACTCATGTTTATAAGATACAGTTTTCATAAAATATGTATTATGCCTGTCAGTGATCTCTTCGATCCTTGTTGCATAATTTTTATGAGGTAAATAAGAAAGTAATTTATTTATTTCACTTTCTTTTTCTTATCCTACTTTCAATGTAAAAATAAGCCAGCTGAAATTTGTAAACATCAAATCATCTATTGATGGTAATTTTAACTTAAATGCCATTTTAAATTTCTTCATATTCTTTTGGGATTGGAATAAAAACAGATTCTGGCTTAATAATCCAGTTTTACAAAAACTCTTCAATTCAACAACATTTAAAGTAATCTTGGTTCTAATTATTATAAAAGCCCAAGCTGGTGTTGATGCATTGTTGGTAATAAAGCTGAATATAAAATATTTTTTTCCGAAAGAAGTGTAAAACTGAATTGCTTTAGAGGGAGAAATTCAAAAGGATTGCTGATAGCTTTATAAACACCTCCAAAATGTTAGAAGAACTCCAAAGAGAGTTTAATAGTTCGGCTGGGAAAGAGAAAAACAGAAGGGATGTTACAGTGGGAAAGGGAATTGTTAAATTTGTTTCCAATGGCTTGTCAGTGCAGATACTCTTGAAAATAAGAAAACCAATCTACAGATGTGTTCCCTATGCTGCTGCAAAAGCAGAGATTGATCAGAGGCAAGGATCAATTGTCTACCAAAGTTTGCAGTTTTGTTCATTTCTGTCAGAATTTTTTGAAGATATGCACTTAAAAATGTCAGATTAGTTCTGTTATATAATTTAGTTTTAGTGGCAAGTGCATATTAGTTTATTTGCTTATTTGCTAAAATGGTATCAGTTGATAGTTGTACTCTTTCTCATAAGTTTGTTCTAAGAAGTTTATGAAAACAAATTATTTTAATTGTCACATATTAGTAAAATGTGTGTTCGTTGCTCAGTCCTGTCCAACTCTTTGTGACCCCATGGACTGTAACCTGCCAGGCTCCTCTGTCCATGGAATTCTCCAGGCAAGAATATTGGAGTGGGTTGACATTCCCTTCTCCAGGGGATCTTCCGGACCCGAGGATCAAACCCCAGTCTCCTGCATTGCAGGCAGACTATCATTTGAGCCACCAAGGATTGAATTCTCCAGTTTTGCATAGGCTTTTAATTCTACATGTGTTTGCTTGTTTGTTTTTAAGAACTATGAATCCAAGTTGAAATAAGTTCACATTGTTATTTTAATTAAGTATAGATGAAGGATATTAAGTAGATTTACAAGTTGGTTCATAGTCATGGTACTAAATTAAAGTAGGTATAGATGGTCATTTGTCATACAGATCATTTTAAAATATATTAGAAATTCTAGTGTATACCTGATTTCATGGTGGTGGATTTTATAATGACCATATATATTCAATGATTTATGATGAGTTTTTATTCTCTAGTAGATGTTTTTATACATTATGTCAAATCCTAATAAGAACTATAAAAGATATTTCTTTTCATCCCAAAATGTTCTCATCTTTTAAAAAAATTCTGCACACAAACTAAACTGAATATTTTTAGCCCTTCTTAAATTAATCTTCAAGTTCCCACAAATTCAAATTCAAGTTAGTTGTTCAGTAGTGTCCAGCTCTTTGTAACCCCATGGACTGTAGCCGACCATGCTCCTCTGTCCAGGGGATTCTCCAGGCAAGGATACTGGAGTGGGTTACCATTCCCTTCTCCAGAAGATCTCCCCCACCTAGGGATCAAACCTAGGTCTCTAGCGTTGCAGGCAGATTCTTTACTATCCAAGCCATGAGGGAAGCCCAAAACTTATATTTGTGTCTCAGACTGAGACATTATCTCAAGTGCTGAGTCATGGTCTGGAAGTTCTGAGTCATTGTCTGGAAGTTCTGTTGTCTTATCTCCTGCTCAAGCTTCCAATCTCCTGATGATCTTTTCTCATCCTTTGAAGTCTCAACTTTAATATACATTTTTATGGAGATACTCCTTTTCCTCAGTGAACTAGTTCACTTGCCACTCCTTCAAGCTCCCACATTCATTTCTAAATTTCCCAAATGTTGCTTATTTGGAGGTCTAAATCTTCCTTTAATCTTAACACTATGAAGCTGGGGGTTTTTAACGTTTCTGCTTATTAAAGTACTCCAGAGTTTATTATGGTGTCTGGTGCATAATATGACTCATTAAGAATATTTTGTGTGTTAATGATAGGATTCCCATTTACACTGAAAAAAATTGAAGTTCAGGCAAAAAGGGTGCATGAGCAGCCTTACTGTCAATAAGGGGCAGAACTAAGATTCCAAGCAAATTTGTTTTCACTTCAATCTCCTGCTGTCTTTAACAACACAGCTTCCCTCAGCATGGCTTGCATGGTTAGTTTGTGAACACAGAAGTACCCTCTGGCATAAAGTTCTGGAAAGAGACAATTCAGAAGAATATTAACATCCGATACATTCAGATTCTAAAATCCAGAGATAGGCTTGTGCTGTTTATTGATAATAATGGGAAGGACAAGAGATTACAAGAGTTAATTTAATGTTTGGATTGGATATGAACACCCAACAGGAATATTTTGGAATATATATTACAGTTTTCATTTGATAAATGTAAAAATCAATACAAAATAAAGAAAGAATGAGACAAAGTGTGTTAAACATATATTAAAATACTCTTGCCATATATTAAAATATGCTTTATTGCCTTTGTACCTTGCAAGCACTTTATTCACTACCCTGTTGCTTTTTCAAGGTAATTCCTGAATTTTACATATAGAAAGAAATACCTGGAAATGCCTGATTTTTACCCTTTGCAATGGTAATTTCTTTACCAGACCACAGTAACAAAATATATATGGATTTACCTGCAAGTCTCAGCTAATTTATCCATTTTTCTCTTTGTTTAAGTAGGTTTCAACCACTTATAATACAGTCTGCATTTATATTCTAAAAATGGTCAGAAAAAAAGTGTCAACTTAGAAAGAACTTGATAATCTTCCACCAAGCTACCTTACTAAGATTGATTGCATTTTTGCTGATAAATTTTGATTTTCCACATAGAGTTTTAATACAAGGGACTAATAAAATTGAAATGCTTTAGAGGTCTTTTGACTTCCTTTCCTTGGAAACCAGAAAAGACACCGACCAAATTGTTTCTCATTCTGTGCTTTGTTATTTATTAAAGTTCCAAATCTCAGTGCCTGTGAGTCCTATGCTGATGAGATTGATGTTGAAGCTGAAGCTCCAGTACTTTGGCTACCTGGCATGAAGGGTCAACTCATTGGAAAAGACTCTGATTCTGGGAAAGACTGAAGGCCAAAGAAGGGAGTGGCAGAGAATGAGATGGTTAGACAGCATCACTGACTCAATAGGCATGAATTTGAGGAAATTCCTAGAGATAGTGAAGGACAGGGAAGCCTGGAGTGCTGCAGTCTATGGAGTCACAAAGAGTTGGACCCAACTTAGCAACTGAACAACATTGAGTGCTATAGCCTCTGAGAAGTTGTTTTCAATTTCTGTTACAATGATATTGGTAATGATAATCAAGGAGAATTACACAAATGTCTCCCCTACTGACTGCATAAAAATCCTAAGAATTGCAAACCTCTTTAAGCTCATCTTGTTAAATTCATGGCGGAAAGCAATATGACATCGTATCATGGGAACAGAGCACTCCTGTCCAGATGACTTTCTTCATTTTGGACTCTACTATCAGATTTTTTCTTTCAGGGGCATAAAATAAACTTGCCACTTAAAAAGTGTTAGTCACTCAGTCATGTCCTACTCTTTGCAACCCCTGGACTATAGCCAGCCAGGCTCCTTTATCCATGAAATTCTCCAGGCAAGAAGACTGGAGTGGGTAGCCATTCCCTTCTCCAGGGGATCTCCCCAACCCAGGCATCAAACCTGGGTCTCCTGAATTGCAAGCAGATTCTGTACCGTCTGAACCACCAGGAAAGAGTGGCAACAGAAATGCACTATTCGAATACCTATTGTCTAACTAGGATTTAACAAAGCTCTCAAATCCTAATCTCAAGGACACTCTCGGATTCAACATTATTTTCTGCCCTTTTTGAATCACATTCGGGCTTCCCAGGTAGCTCAAATGGTTAAGAATCTGCCTGTAATGCCAGAGATTTGGGTTTGATCCCTGGGTCAGGAAGAACCCCTGGAGAAGGGCAACACACCCCACTCCAGTGTTCTTGCCTAGAGAACCACAGGCAAGAGGAGCCTGGTGGACTAGTCCATGGGGTCGGAAAGAGTTGGACACAACTGCACAACTAACACACACAATCACATCCATACACCTACCACCCCAAACATCTCCCTTATGCAATATCCAAAGGAAAAGGAGGGAAAGCAGACGAATGCAGATCTTTGAGTTGATAAGAGTAGTGCAGTTGGAGAAATCTCCCCCCAAATGAGCTTCTAATTCATTTGGAAGGTGATGTGTGGGTGGGGAGATAGAACGGCCAGCCCAGTCTCATCTCAGCATAAGAATCTTTGGTATTTGTGATAAGATTGCACAGTTCAATAATGGTTTAAGTACACATGTGGTCTAATTATCACCAATCTTTTCCTTGTTTCCATGACATTTTATGTGTTTTATAGTGGTTAGCACTTCTTGAGAAAAACATAAATTGACAAACCATCTTTTTTTTAAAAAGAAGTCAAACTACTGAAATCTTTTTTCTTTTTGTGTATGTAAGTTTAAATTCTAAAATATACTGGGTCAAAAGTAGAATTCTTTTCAAAACTCATTACAGATTCATAACTTTAACTGCTTCAAGAAAATCATTCAAGACAAGGGTAATATAAGTTCCTATATCCCTGTAGCCTTGAATTCATTTATCTCTTTTTTTCTTCTTGGAACATATCTAGTAATAGTGACACTGAATTCCCAGGGGAAAATATCTTAATTTTTTAGATGGAAGTCCTTCAGTCATGCTTAATAAAAAGGTAGATTTTTAATTTTTTTTCTATTCTTTAATTAATTGCTTCAGCAATACAACTCAATTTTATAATAGCAATATAGATATTTTTAGTTAGCCATTTCTTTATTTCTTCTATATCACCTTCTACATATGCTTAGTCACTCAGTCGTGTCCAATTCTTTGTGACCCTTTAGACAGGAGACTGATAGGCACTTCTGTCCATGGGATTTTTCAGGAGAGAATATTGGAGTGGGTTGCCATTTCTTTTTCCAGGTAATCTTCCTGACCCAAGTGATAGAACCTGTATCTCCTACTTTTCCTGCATCATAGGAGGATTCTTTACTGGCTGAGCCATGAGGGAAGCCCTATGTATGTATGTATGTATATTTATACATATATATATGTATATATAAACATATATATATGCATAATATATATGTAAGTATATATACATTTTTAATATGGCTTCTTGATTTTTATTTTATGAATCAAGCCTTTACTCAGTATACTGCTTTATGTTTCAGAAATTCTATTATAAAAGTATAAACTCCATGTTCTATTACATTTGAAACCTTTGTAAGTTAACTAATTGTTCAGTTTAGTTCAGTGGCTCAGTCGTGTCTGACTCTTTGCGACCCCAATGACTGCAGCACACCAGGCCTCCCTGTCCATCACCAACTTGCAGAGTTTACTCAAACTCATGTCCATTGAGTTGGTGATACCATCCAACCATTTCATCCCCTGTCGTCCCCTTCTCCTCCTGCCTTCAATCTTTTCCAGCATCAAGGCCGAGATAATCATGATGGTTTGATTACTCACCTAGAGCCAGACATCCTGGAATGTGAAGTCAAGTAGGCCTTAAGAAGCATCACTATGAACAAAGCCAATGGACGTGATGGAATTCCAGTTGAGCTATTTCAAATCCTAAAAAATGATGCTGTGAAAGTGCTGCACTCAATAGGCCAGCAAATTTGGAAAACTCAGCAGTGGCCACAGGACTGGAAAAGGTAAGTTTTCATTCCAATCCCAAAGGAAGGCAATGCCAAAGAATGCTCAAACTACCACGTAATTGTCCTCATCTCACATGCTAGTAAAGTAATGCTCAAAATTCTCCAAGTCAGGTTTCAAAAATACGTGAACCATGAAATTCCAGATAGTCAAGCTGGTTTTACAAAAGGCAGAGGGACCAGAGAGCAAATTGCCAACATCCATTGGGTCACTGAAAATGCAAGAGAGTTCCAGAAAAACACCTATTTCTGCTTTATTGACTATGCCAAAGCCGTTGACCCTGTGGATCACAATAAACTGTGGAAAACTTAAAGAAATGAGAATACCAGAACACCTGACCTGCCTCTTGAGAAATCTGTATGCAGGTCAGGAAGCAATAGTTAGAACTGGACATGGAACAACAGGCTGGTTCTAAATAGGAAACAGAATATGTCAAGGCTGTACATTGTCACCCTGCTTATTTAACTTATATGCAGAGTACATCATGAGAAATGCTGGGCTGGATGAAGCACAAACTGGAATCAAGATTGCTGGGAGAAATATCAATAACCTCAGATATGCAGATGACACCACCCTTACGGCAGAAAGCAAAGAAGAACTAAAGAGCCTCTTGATGAAAGTGAAGGAGGAGAGTGAAAAAGTTGGCTTAAAGCTGAACATTTAGAAAGCAATGATCATGGCATCTGGTCCCATCACTTCATGGCAAATAGATGGGGAAACAGTGGAAAAATGACTGACTTTATTTTTTTTGTGCTCCAAAATCATTGCAGATGGTGACTACAGCCATGAAGTTAAAAGAAGCTTTCTTCTTGGAAGAAAAGTTATGACCAACCTATACAGCATATTAAAAAGCAGAGACACTACTTTGCCATCCATCTAGTCAAGGTCTGTCTAGTCAAGACTATGGTTTTTCCAGTGGTCATGTATGGATGTGAGAGTTGGGCTATAAAGAAAGCTGACCACCAAAGAATTGATGCTTTTGAACTGTGGTGTCAGAGAAGACTCTTGAGAGTCCCTTGGACAGCAAGAAGATCCAACCAGTCCATCCTAAAGGAAATTAGTCCTGAATTTTCATTGGAAGGACTGATGTGGAGTTGAAACTCCAGTACTTTGGCCACCTGATTCGAAGAGCTGACTCATTTGAAAAATTAATTGTTCATCTCATAATTAATATAAAAGTTAAACCAATCATTAACAAAAGACAACTTCATTTGAGGTGGTAATAATTGTAGCCCAACCCTGCAATCTTTTTTTTGTGAGAAAACTAATATGAAACAGTTTTAAGTTAGCGTTTGTTAGACCAGAGCTATAGTCCAGTCTTTTTGTCTACAAATGGAATCTCCCTTGCATTAGATAGAACAATAAATTAGAATTTAACTGAAATAATGCTCCTTTCTCTTTCTATCTGGTTAGATAATTATGACTTTGTCTTCCTATATAAAAAATCATGTTTCTCGTGTTTCTTTGTAAGAACAATCTAATGCACGTAACTCTGGTGCATCCTAAAAATGGCCAATATATTATCACTTATGCAGTTGATGGTAAAGAGTAAAAAGTGTGTAAACATTAAATTTTCTAGTCTTTCCTGCCAAACTACATCAGCAGGCAATTACTTCTGATCTTAAAGATCCTGATCTTTGCTCATTTACCAGTGTCTGTCTCCTAAGCACCTTGGTATGTGAAATGAATGCAAATTGAACTAGCACTAACAATCTCACTCTTTCCTCTTCTGCTGTCTGAAGATGATTTTATGTTCACTGCTATTAGGCTGGCTCTTGAGCAGTGTTTCTGAATGATGCGACCTGTCAATCTTCCTAGCAGAGCTGGCTAGAGGGTATGATGAGCTGATCTCCAAGAAGCAAAAGACTGTTTTGATCACCGGAGGAAGCAGATCTGCAACTGGCTTTATTGTAATCTTACTCCCGCACCTGGCAAATCCAGACATTACAGAGAATTATGGTTCAGCAAAGCAGAGGAAGAACAAGTAATGTGATTTTTGTCTTTTTATATTTTTCTTCAGAGACCCAGTAAAGTTGAAGGCTGTGATTTAGAGGAATTTGTTAATTTTCCACATGCCATTCCAAAGCAGTACTGTCATTATCAGAACCTTCAGCTTTGTTGACTCTCCAGGACTCTTTTGTTTTCAACAATCCTGCTTACTTGCAGTCACCATGTTAATGAAATTAGGAGTTGGTTTCACAGATTTTATTTTTCAATCCAAATCAGCAAGGCAATAAAAGCAGTGTATGGCACGTATCAGCAACAGAACTGGTCTGAGGCCTGGAGAATTGGGTTTTCATGACACTGCCATTAATTTTAGGTAACTTTAAATAAATCATTCCTGCTCTAAGCTCTTTGTTTTCTTATTTAAAAACGGCAAGGAAACTCATTTTGCATGGGTGGCTTTTGACCATGACTCAGCAGAATTTCTCTGGGCTCTTGTTAACAGGACAGGCACCAAGGAAAACCCATGGGGAGTCTAACATAGCAACTTGGAAGTCAAATGAGAGCATGTACAGGTTTAGTGTGCTTCCAAAGTGATTCTGATGCAGTGAGTCTGTAGATGGACACTTGAGGACTATTAGTGTGATGATTCTCATGATCCCTTTAAGTTCTAGATGAAATTCTTTTGCAAGATAGATCATGTACATTAGAAATACCTAGTACACTTCTAAAAGGTTACGGGTATTACCACTCCTAGGCATTGTGTTATAATTAGTCTGGAGTAGAAACTCGGTGAAAAGTGTGTTAGTTGCTCAGTTGTGTCTGACCCTTTGCTCCTCTGTCCATGGGATTCTCCAGGCAAGAACACTGGAGTGTGTTACCATTCCCTTCTCCAGGGGATCTTTCCAATCCAGGGATCAAACCCTGATCTCCCACACTGCAGGCATATTCTTTACCATCTGAGCCACCAGGGACCCCCAGAAGTGACTCTGATGCACAGGCCAGGAGAAGACCCACTCCTTTAAGGTTTTCCCTGGAATTCAGCTCCGGATTATTAAGGGCTTATTATATGCTCTTTGTCTGCCACTCTGTACACACTTTCTGGACAAGTGTGGATGTTGTACTAGCACTAAATTTGGCTATGCACACAAGAGGAAACTGAGGCTTACAGAGGCCAATTAACTTGCTGGAGTTTAAATAGTTCACGAAAGGAAGAGGAAAGATTGTAGCTTCATCTCTGCGCCTGTGTTCCTTCCAGGCAAACACACTGCTTTTCACTGGCTTATGGAATGTCTATAATATACCGACATCAGAATTGGGCTAACTAATCAAATTTGGCCAGATTCCCAGTTTTACTAACTCCTAGAATGATTAAAAGAGTTTCTTCGTGGGAAACAAATCTACTAAAGTCCATCAGGGGACTCAATTTCATGCACTATCTTGGGTCAAATTCAACTGGCATAGTTATGGAAATAAATCCCAGCACATTTATTGAGAGCCTCCTACCTACGACCCATAGCCAAATTTAGTACTAGTACAATATCCATGGGTTTGAAATCAATCTTTGAGTCCCAAAGCAATTAAGAAATTGCCAGAATTTTTTGGAATAAATCATGCTGATTCTGTTTTAGGAAGCACCCTAGTTAGACATTTTAATTAACTCCAACTATAGGTCAATAAGGCACTTGAAGAAAAGCCAACAGTTAGGTTCTCAAAAATGCTAATTTCCTTCTTCCGAAATAAACATTTCCAGTCCAAAGTGTTGTAATGTGACCAGGTGGTCAAGTTGTAATGTCTCTGAGCTATTTCTTACATTTCCTCAGGGAGTTATCCTATAAGTGGGATAAAATTTCACATGTGGAAAATTGAAATTATTGCCCAAGACTTATTACATAGTCGCTGAAAATACTCTAAGAAACCTGTGAAATATATCTCTTGGGATACTTATTCTGCAGGTATTCAGAATACCTTGTTTTGTTTCATTTATTTGTTTTATTATTTATTTATTTATTTACTTGTTTAATTTTAAGATCAATGTCAGACCCTAGGTTTCAAACACTGTACATTTAAGATGTGGTTGTTGTTCAGTCACTTCAGTCATGTCCAACTCTTTGAGACCCCATGGACTGTAACCTGTCAGGCTCCTTTGTCCACAGGATTCTCCAGACAAGAATACTGGACTGGGGGTGAAAAAGAACACCGAAGTAGGTTGCCACTGTTCTTTCTCCTGGGCATCTTTCTGGATCAGGGATTGAACCTGCATCTCCTGCATTAGCAGGTAGATTCTATACCATTGCAGCACCAGGGAAACCCACCTTAAAACGCAGACGGTAAATACCTCTAGTCATGGGATTACTGGTCCCTGGTGAAGTTTACATGGCAGTGGGGTATTATTCACGATCTTTGACTGAATTTAAGGCTATGTTTGCTACTTTTTTGTTGTTAGAATTAGTCAATCTATCTCAACCTCTGGGCTTCCCAGGTGGCCCTCATGGTAAAGAACCCTGCTGCCACTGCAGGAGACATAAGAGATGGGGGATCAATCCCTGGGTGGGGAAAATCCCCTGGAGAAGGGCATGGTGAACCACTCCAGTATTCTTGCCTGGAGAATCCCATGGACAGAGGAGCATAGCAGGCTACAGTCCACCGTGTTGCAAAGCGTCGGGCATGACTAAAGCAATTTAGCATGCATGCATGCCTAAACCTCTGTTTCCTGGCTTCTTGCTCACATTTGGTTTGTTCTACTGTATGAATTTCTAACCTTGATCTACTTCTGGATCCTCCTTTACACCAGGCTCTGTTAATTCACCAATAACTTTTTCAGGGTCTGATCACATCTTGTTTGTAATTATTCCAGCTACAGGTAGGTGCTGAAAGAACTAACTGAAATTCTCTATTCAACATTATTTATGAGAACCACGAAGGCCTGAGTTACCTGAGTTACCTCGAGCTGATGGGTTCTTACTTTAATGAACTGGTCCACCATCCATCATTCCAACAAAAGATCCCCCAAGCCATCTCCAAAACAGGCTTTCACAAGCCTTGGTAATCCTAAGTCTGACTGTGTCTTGGCAATTCTTCTCATGATTTCTTGAGACCTGTTTTATTGAAAATCTCCTTTTACCCCTATATTTCACTGTGTTTTGAACAGACGCCATTCCGTCATCTTTACTGCATTCCAGCTGACTCTCCCCTTGCTTCAGAGAGACAATTTGCTGCCCAGAGAATTAATGCAGAATGCTGGATGTCAGCCTACTGTATATCTTAAATGGAATTTGAGATATTGGGGTTTTATCTGGAGCAAATGTTCTGCAAAATATCCTTGTTTACTGACTAGAGAGAATAGAAACAGAGTAAAATAAACTTGCGGTTACTTTACTGGTCAAAGTAAATTGGTAAACTGTCCTTTAAAGCACAGATAATGTTATCACTGTCTTTGAGGTTAATTAGCATTTTTCCTTTTTACTAGTCTACTGGAACACAAAGGAAAAATTCTGTTACAAATATGTTTTTGTTCACAGTAACTGCATGCTGCAGATAAATGATTTTAAATTTTTTATTCTCAAACCTGGGACAAAAGAGAAGTGGTAACCAGAGTGTTTTGTTTGATTTTAAGTAACCTACACACAGCACTACAGTATACTATATAGACTAATAAAGGCTGAATAGGACATTGCAGGTTGACTAGTTTTAAGGGTTTATGATGTAGCCTTCAAAATTATTGTGTCAGAATTACACCTTCTATGAATGAAAAATGAAACACATAATTGGTTTGACTCTAGTGGCTCCTGATCAAACTGATACTTGTAATTCAGCCATTCAGTCTGGTAAGAGAGTGACTCTTTAGGCTTGTGGAATAACACAGCACTTTGTACAGTTAAGTTTAAAATTAGGCAAAAACATGTTGTTTATGTATTCATCTTCCCACTTGAGGAATGAAAATCTGTGACAACTGTCAATGGCTGCCCACCTCATTCACTTTGGTATATCTGAAAGATTCTTTAACTTGGGATTTATGAAGAAAACAGAAAGGAGAACTAAAATCACACATACATTAATACTTATAGCTATATCTAAACTATGTCTATTCTATTAATCAATTAATATAAGATTAAAATTATATACAAGTTAAAAAATTGTATATATAGATAGATAAATAGATAGATATGGGTTTGTATTCAAGTCACCTCAGTCGTGTCTGACTCCTTGCAACCCTATGGACAGATAGATAGTCTAAATGGTTCAATTTCATGGGTCTTATAATACAAACAATATTTGGGTAACAGGCTCTCACTAGGAGAATCTGCTAGATGTTGGACTTTCAGCCTCCAGAGGTGTAAGAAATAAACTTATTATTTACAAGCCACTCAGTCTATTTTGTTATAGCAGCGGGAACACTCTGAGACACCACAGTGATACCGACAAGGGCGAAGAGCACGCACACCAAATCAGCTGGGACTCTGCTCGCTGGCCGAGACGCATGGACAGTCCAGGGATGCAGTTTATTAGGGTGATCGATTGCCTTCAGCACTTGTTGGAGCTGCTTCCTATAAGCACCTGCAGGAGGCCACCCTCTGTTCTGGGAACCAGGCTGTGAGAGTTGAGCCTCAATCAAGCCAACCTTCACCTTTCAGTGTTTACCATTCATTTTCTCTTTAAATCATCTCAACAGCATAAGGAGAGATGCTCTCTTTGTAATTATTTCTACAGAGCTATTAACAGATGCCTAAGGAACTGAAATATTCTTGCAAGGTATTTCAGAAACAGTCAAAGAGAAAAGTGAATTTGAACCCAGTTCTCCAATAATATGACCCACGCAGTAAGCTTCTTTAATTTTTGTAGTGACTGCATTTCTATCTTAGCAAACATTCAGGAAACAGAAGTGTCTGAATCATTTATAACGGGTTTCATTTTTGCATGAATGTACTGAATCTTTCTGTCTCCTATCTTTTCTTTCAAAATATAGCTAGATAATTACAGGTATAAATAAAATACATATAATAGATATAGACATGCTCATATATACATGTAACACGTATAACATATGTTTCTGAGAGAGATGCATAAACAGTAATTTGGTGATGAACTCCTTACACCCCACCCTGAATCAACAACTTCTAGAGGAAAAATAACTCTGAGTATAAGAGATAATAAAAGAGATGCTGCTAATCTATCATTATCTTCATCAGCTTGACATTCTCTGGGGCCCTCAATGTTAGTCTGAGATAGTTCTTCACAATGGATACAAATTTGGCCATCATTCTTATGACAAAGCTTTTCTCTTAGGTGAGTTTCTCATAGAAGATCCCTCTCTCTTCCTCAGTCTGTGTGTGTTTTCTTTTTTCTCTCTCTCCTTTCCCTCGATAAAATCTTTAGTGGTAAGGACAAGATTTGAAGGGGAGGAGGTCAAAATGCATTGGAAAGCAACTCTTGCTTTTTACCTGAAAAATCTTTGGTGGGAAAAACTTTCCTGGCTGAGGCCAAGAGATGATTTCATATGAAAATACAAAAGCAAACAAACAAACAAAAAAACCTAAAACCTTCTACTCTGTTGATGACTTCACAACTTTGGTGGGCTTCCCTGGTGGCTCAGACAATAAGGAATCCACCTGCAGTGTGGGAGATCTGGGTTCGATCTCTGGGTTGGGAAGATCCCCTGGAGGAGGGCATGGCAATCGACTCCAGTATTTTTGCCTAGACAATCCCCAAGAACAGAGGAGCCTGGAGGTCTACAGTCCATGGGGTCGCACAGAGTTGGACATGACTGAAGCAACTTAGCTTCAACCAGGTTTAAGTGATTTTTTTTCCTTCAAATTTCAAATATTTTATTTTCTTATTCATACACTATGAAGTTTCCTAAAGATCTGACAATATGCTGTTTCATGCGAAAGAAAAGCTAAACATTCAGCATAAACCATGGTTTATGGTTTATGTTTACCTGATTTTGACATATTTTCAGAAAGTGGGTTTTTCTTTTTTTTGGTTTGTTTGTATGTTTTCTTTATCAGCTCCAGGTTTCAGTTTCCATACATGTCAGCTTGGTTGACATCAAAAGCAAGAGGCTCCTACTAAACTATACACAAAGCCAAACTTGCTGCCAGCCAGGCAAGGTAGGAAAGTCTGAACCACATTTTCTTTCTGCATGTTGGGTTTTGCTGACATTCCTTCCTGGGAGCACAGTTAGCAGAGATTAGCTCAAGCAACCAAGGAAAAGAAAAGACAGTTCCAGCCCGCCTCCTCAGTCTACTTGAGAGATGAAAAAACACAGCTATCCACTGCTGCTCATTTACATCCCATCTTTGATGCTAGGGTACCTGCACAGACTATGCAATTCACCCTGTCTTTCATAGTCAGTACACAACTGTCACCCACACCCTTTCCCTCATTGCCTGAAACCTCCAGGGACATTTACAAACCATTTTGAGTTCATTTTGTGACAAACATCCCTCCTCACCCCAGCTCTTTTCTGAGTACACTTGACTCCTAGGCTGAGAACATATGACCCTGTTCTACCTGCTCCCTTAGCTGTCCCAGACCCACATAATTATTATGTTAATCATCGCTGCATGTTAAAGTGGCCTCTGACTCTCTAAATATCTTAATCCTTTGCTTGTTGACAACAAGATTATATATATAATATGAGAAAGTCCCTTCATCTTACAGATGAAGATAACTACGGGGCAGCTACACAGAACAATCTGAAGCCAGGTGACGATGGGACCAGATCCTTCTTTGGAACCTGAATTGTCAGCCTGCTAGTGTTCAATGTCACTGGAAAGTAGTCAATTACACGGGCACGGTTTGTTCCGTGTGTTTCGATTTATTTTAAATGACCTGCATTCTCTTTTCATGCTGATGCCATTCTCTTCAAAAATGACTCAGAATATTCCATTTGCTCCTGTTAATGCTGATTCTCTGCAAAATACATCATCATTCAGCTGAAATCAGCTTTTTGACAATGCCCTTCCCATTCTGACTGTCACTATGACTTAGCTGGGTAATTCCAAACACCAGTCTTTATCTATTTGTTCAGGTTTTCCTTTCTTTTTATCCGTCTTGTCAGAAGAATGAGATTTTTTTTTGTTTTGCATAAATCTCTTCTCTGTTTTACCTGATTGCAGCTTACACTTCATATCTGATCCCTGTCAGCCTTCTAGTGAGTGTGTCCTTTTCTGTCAACAGTGGGATTATCTATCATCCAGAACAACAATTTTACATTTCCTTGGGTTTTTTATTTCGTTCAGTGAGTTTATTCAAAATATCCTTCTTAAAAAAAATTATATACATAGCTTTGCTGGTTTTTCAAATAAAATAAATATTTGATAGTACAGTGCTGTTTATGTAATCAAATGTCATAGGCTATGACCATACGAGTTGTTCAGTATTTTGATATTTCACATTTACAAGCTCTTTTCCTAATGTATATTTCCAAAGGACATTGACTTGCATTACTACATTTGTTCATCACAGCATTCCACAAATTAATCAGATAAGTGTTGGAATAAGCCACGATAGCTGTGAAAGTTCCCAGAGAGTTTTTAAGTGATATGGTCAAAGTTAGCCAACAAAAAGCCAAAAGGATCCATCAAAAAAGAACAAAATCTTGCCATTTGCAACAATGTGAATGGACTTGGAGGGCATTACGCCAAGTGAAACGTGTCAAAGACAACTTTTGTGTGGAATCTAAAAAGAACAAGAGACTAGTAAATGCAACAAAAAAGAAGAAGCTTCACAGATATCGAGAACAGACTAGGGGTTACCAGTGAGGGGAAGAGCAGATTTTTTTGTGTTAAAAAATATATAAAATAAAATTTTATAAAAATGAGCTATCTTTATGTGCTTCACATTGCTTATGTTGAAGCTGAGTTTTTAATGAATAAATACAGACCTTTATTGTCATTATTATACTATTAATCATTATTATTAAGGCTTCCCTGATGGTTCAGCAATAAAGAATCTGCCTGCAGTGTAGGAGACACAGTGGACACGGGTTGGATCCCTGAGTTGGAAAGATGCCCTGGAGGAGAAAATGGCAACCCACTCCAGTATTCTTGCCTAAAAAATCTCATGGACAGAGGAGCCTAGTGGGCTACAGTCCAAAAGGTCTCAAAGAGCCGGACACGACTGAGTGAGCACACACACAATAATTATTATTATTGACTACATAGGTTATATTTTATTAAGTTATTAATAAAATATTAATAGTATTAACAGTAAATAGTATTAATATGTGCTGCATTATTTAAGTAATCAATTTCATAAAAGTAGATATATGTGCTGTCTCCAATTCTTGTTCTTATAATGAATACTGCCTTTCATTTTCATACACAATATTCTCTACTTATAAAACTTCTTGCAATTAAATTTTTCCTTATATATCATTGTAATCTATTCTTTCTTATGGTGACATTCCGCGACAGATAAGAGAGGCCTACTTTCTCCTGTACCAATATTCTCAGAGTAAAGGTATATTGTTTACCTGAGTGGTGGAGATATTTTTGTAGTAGTAGCAGTAGCAAGAGTCTTTCCTTTGCAAATACACATTCATGTGGAAAACGCAATTCTCAATAATTTTTAAAATTTAAGGGGTTCCTTGGTGGCCTAGTGGTTAGGATTCCAAGGTTTCACTGCCATGGCCCAGGTTCAATCTGTGATTGGGAAACTGAGATCCCACAAGCCAGGTGGCACAGCCAAAAATAAACAAACAAAAATTAACTTTATTTTCCAGCAAATATAATCAGAAAGTGTTACTTTGTTCTTAAAACATTGACAATATTCACCAAGTTGCTTTTTTCTCTCTTTGTCCATAGTGACTTTCTTCCTTCATTCTAAATTCCCCCTAAACCCTATTTGTATTGACTGTTGGCTTTACACTCACCCACATATCACCATCCATATCTATTTATTTCATCACCATCAGTAAGCTTCATTATTTTTCAGTGTGATTCAGTCCAAAGGCTCTGGAGAGGTCTCATTTCTCTCCAGGAACAGCCAAGACCCAGGAAATGTGACAGCAAAGGTAAGACTCTTCTTAACAGTAGGGAGCATCAGAGAGTGAGAAATTCACATATTAAAATGTTCATTTCTCTTCTATACAATATTTAAAATATCTTCCTAAAGATATCATGCCGTGGAGGTTGGAAAATGTGAGGTTATTTCAGAGACATAGAGAAATCTGATGTAGAAGTTTGAGATGAATAATGGGATAAAACTGTATAGAAGGCATATACTCCCGTGAGTACACTAAGATAAAACCTAACAACCGGCTAGAGCAATTTTATAGCTGGGGAAACATCTCTGCTTAGTTACAGAACTGGAAAGTACTGGAGATCAAAAAGCGTGCATTTCACAAACAATTTAGGTCCTTATTAGTGGAAAGAAGGAAAGGAAGGAGGGAAAAGCAATGTCCAAGGAAAGATGGAGAAAGTTACTGAAAATTATTTATATCTTCCATATTCTCCTCTCTCCCCTCCCTTGAGTCTTTCTAAGAAGTAACTTCCATACACAACCTATTAAAAAGTTAGTGACTAGACAGTAGAGTATCTTTATATAAATCTGAGATTCTTGAATTCAGTTCCTATTTGGGTATCTCTTAAAAGTACAAACCACAGGACTAAATCCTTTAAACAGTTGACAGCTGTAGAACTATGCATCTCTATTCCTGGTAGAGTTGGAAAGATATGACAGAAGTCAAAACAAGTTATAAATAATAATAAAAGTCTATTTGAAATGTAGTTTTCCTGCGATCGTATCTATCTTGAATTCAGCTAAAAATTGGGAAGTAAATATCTATAGGGACCTTTCACAGGAAAGCAAATGATATGCTCCAAACGTTAAGCACTAAATATCAAGGACTTCTACATTGTATGTATTCTGAGCCTATTTACACATACTTTAGGCAAATGCTTAATAAAAGCTATAATATAATTAAGTTCTTACCAAATTAGTAGTGATGACAGAACCTATTTGCAACTTATCAGAGAAACTTTGTAACATAACACTAGAAAAACTTATATCAATAGTGATTATACTAAGCCACCAGGAAAGCTAATAAATTACCATTTTTTTTAAATTTCAAAAGTCATAGAAATATGTTATCTATTTTAGAAATGTTTTTATCTACAATGGTTAAAATAAGACAAGTTCAAGGCAAAAAGGAGTAAATCTCCAGCTAGCCAGGAAGCTGGACTTAACAGAATAAATTATTTCCCACAGGTTTTGAAAAGCAGAGCTTTTATTCAATGGAAAAGAATCTGAATAACAATAAAGTAATAATATGCCACAAGGTAAAACATGATTAAATGTTTGAATGAAATAGATAGGAAATCGCTCTTGGAGCTCAGAAAAGCTTCCATGATGGAAAGCTGACACTTCTGAGGGTTTTCAACTGGGCATTGATGGATAGAGAAGATTTAGATAGGCAAATAAGAAAGGGGAAACTCGCTAGGAAATTGAAATTGCTGATGCCCTATTGAGAATTATAATAAATGTGTTGTATATTCAAGAGGGAATTCAAGAGTTAAAGGAAGAAACTGACAAAACGAGTATTCATATGCAGAGATGATGAAATTTAAGAGGTGTGGTGAAGAGTTTTTGAAATGTAAGGTTGATGCCCTTTGTATTTCAGCACTTGGGAATAAGAAATTATTCAATGCTTATTTTCTAGGGAAATTAAACAAAAACGGTATTGGAAGAGTTGGATGTGTCATCACTATTTAGGATAGCTATTTGCTTGCTAAATCGTTCAGTTGTGTCTGAACACTATGGGCTGTAGCCTGCCAGGCTCCTCTGTCCATGGGATTCTCCAGGCAAGAATACTGGAGTGGGTTGCCATGCCCTTCTCCAGGGGATCTTCCCAACCCAGGGATCGAACCTGTGTGGCTAACGTCTTCTGCATTGACAAGGGAGTGCTTTACCACTAGCTCCACCTGAGAAGCCCACCTTTAGGATAGAAAGTATTAGTCGCTCAGTCATGTCAGACTCTTTGTGACTTTATGGACTTTAATCTGCCAGGCTCCTCTGTCCATGGGATTCTTCAGGCAAGAATACTGGAGTGGGTTGCCATTTCCTTCTCCAATTTAGGATAAAGAGAAGCTTGACTGGGATGAAATGTAGAGAAAAAAAGAATGGCAAAGAGAAAACCATAAATAAAGATATTAATAAAAATCCAGACATGAACTTAGCAGTGCCAGTGGGAATGGAAAGGAAGGAGACTTCTTAACCCACAGGGTTTTCAGAGGTGACCCCATTGGTTTTGCAATAAGGACCCTTGGGGAAGGGAAGACAGGTAACTCATGCAAGGTCACACCCCAGGTTAATGCTGAAACCCGGACCAAAGTCCTGCTTCTCGGTCCAAGGATATCTTCTATTATAATAACTTATTTAAATTATGCTTCTTTAATTTTTTTCTACAAGGCATTAGCCTTCAGAAACTAGGCTAGAAGCCAAGAATTTGAGATTTCATTTCCCAGTCTGCCCAGAATGGTTCTCTTATTGTCAATTAACCTGACTGTGCCTTTCTCTTATTCCTCTTAAATTAAGATCCTGAGAATGTTTCTGCCAGATAATATCTGTTGAGAAGAAATGCTGTTCTAAGAATGAGGCCGTGTAAATGTGACTTGCAAATATAGCATGTTGTAAAATACACAGAAGTCAGCCAATTTTCTTCGTGTTGGGATGGATTTTGGCATGAATATCATGGAAGGAGATGTGTGTTATTCACACAAAAAATGTGGTTTTCATATATATAATTTCAATTTAATCTCTAAGGGAATTTAGGTTTCCACTGAGCCAGCAATAAATTTTCACTTAAAAATATTTAGAAAAGGAATATATATATAATTAAAAAGAACAGAAAGGGACTTTCTCCAGACTATTTCCAATCTTTAATTACCTGGGAACAATTACCTTTTCTTTTCTTCCTTTTTGTGCTTTTCTGTTCATTTGGCTTAGTGCTGAGTCAGCAATGACCTTTTTTATGAAACTCAAGTGAGTCTGTTTTCTTTCCTAAGTTAACAATGTCTTTAACACATGATTCGACGACACCAAGGCATTTTATTCTTTTTAGCAATTTGTTAAGGATTTTATTTTGATGGGAACATCCTTCTCAAGGAATTATTTTTCGTTTCCCTTCAATTTCACTGTTCGGTCGCTCAGTCATGTCGGACTCTTTGTGACCCCATTGACTGTTGCTTGCCAGGCTCCTCTGTCCGTGGGATTCTCCAGGCAAGAATACTGGAGTAGGTTGTCATTTCCTCCTCCAGGGAATCTTCCTGACCCAGGGATCAAACCCTCATCTCCTATTTAACCTCAATTATTTCCAAGATCTTTCCCCAGGGTTCCCTGTTGGCTTCGACCTCCTGTTATAATTATCCTTTCATTCGGTAATGCTGTTAGGTTTGGGGACTGATTTTGTACCCCTTAATTCTACATATCACCCCTGCAAAGTGGGTATTTCTTTTGTACCCTCATGATAATCCTCAAGTAAAGTACAACGCTGACTATCTGAAAAAACTAAAAAAGGTCAGCAAGATGAACTTCAACAGCCTTTTCTCTGTTTTTTTTAAAGCCATGTTTCCCTATTAGGTGCTTGTTTCTTTAATGGAGTTTTCAATTTACTTGATGCTTCTGTCTTTTTTGTGATCTGGAAATAGGCAGTATGAAATAAACAAAAGCAGAGATTCCTATTAGAGCAGCATATCCAGACCCTGTGGGCGTTATTGAACCCTGCTACAGTTTCAAGTCCTAACCTTTATTATTTTTGCCACATTTGTGGGTTTGGTGCTTAATTATCTCGAAAAGTTCAATACAAGGAAAGAGATAACTTGACAGTTAGACAGAGCAGAGCGATGGAGAATCTCAGTGCAGGTGGAATTAGAGAAACGAGCCAGCAAGCAAATGGCAGTGCCTGGGTAATCTGTCAGCAGATAACAGGGCCCTGGGTCTGGGTCACTGGAACTGGAAGGGCGAGATCTGCAGTCCAGCAGAAGGGGCTCCTGGTGCAGACATGTAGGCCTCACACAGTAGCTCATCAAAGATGAAAATACACAAAGCTGACCAAGAATCCAGGCACCAGAAGAGTGTTATTAGTAGTTAGGATGGGTCTTCAGAATTTCCAGCATTCCTAGGTGTGGAACTTGGGTCTGATATTTGTGATGATTCGCAGCCACGGGAATGTGACAGAGAGTGAAGTAAGCCAGAAAGATAAAGAACATTACAGCATACTATCACATATATATGGAATTTAGAAAGATGGTAACGATAACCCTACATGCAAAACAGAAAAAGAGACACAGAAATACAGAACAGACTTTTGAACTCTGTGGGAGAATGTGAGGGTGGGATATTTCAAAAGAACAGCATGTATACTATCTATGGTGAAACAGATCACCAGCCCACGTGGGATGCATGAGACAAGTGCTCCAGCCTGGTGCACTGGGAGGACTTGGGGGAATCGGGTGGAGAGGGAGGTGGGAGCGGGGATCGGGATGGGGAATACATGTAAATCCATGGCTGATTCACATCAATGTATGACAAAACCCACTGAAATGTTGTGAAGTGATTGGCCTCCAACTAATAAAAAAAAAAAAAGATTTAAAAAAAAAAAAAAAAGAAATCCTCAGTGTGAAACTCTTCAGCACTGTCTCTTTTCCTGAGATCAAGATTGATCTTGGGTCTGGGAAATCCCATGGACAGAGGAGCCTGGCAGCCTACAGTTGGTGGGGTTGCAAAAGAGTCTGACGCAAGACTCAGTGATAACACCGCAGCAACAACTGGGGCCAGTCAAGTCTTCAGTTGGGTCAAAAGGTCCTAAAAGTAGTCAGGGAAGGATGGAGACGTGACCACCATGATAGAGCGTGAGAAAAGTATTCATTATAAACAAAAAATTAGCGACAACAGATCGAAGGATAAACTCTGAAACAAAGTCAGAGTATAAACAAGCCCCCAGGGTCAAATTAAAATATAGAAAGCATTAAATATGAGGGAGTCCTTCTGGAGTTTCTCTGGTGAAAAACTGCAACCATTCCCAATTAGTCTCTATATTGTAAAGACTAGAGCTTATTGGATAAATCATTATTCCTTTCAATCCAGCCGTGCTTCAGAAGGAGCTTGTTCTGTGGAGCAGTGCAGGCAGTGTTGGGGTAGAGCAGACTCCCCCTGAATCATCTTTGCCTGAGTCCCCCGCCCCCTGGCTTCCCCGGTGGCTCAGTGATAAAGAATCCGCCTGCAATGTGGGAAACATGGGTTTCATCCCTGGGTTGGGCAGATCCCCTGGAGAAGGAAGTGGCAACCCACTCCACTATTCTTGCCTGGGAAATTCCATCGACGGAGGAGCCTTCGGGCTATACTCCATGGAGTCTTAAGAGTCAGACACTACTTAGTGATTAAGCAAGAAGTTGACAGCTAATGAAAACCTATTATACAGTTCTGGGAAATCCACTCAGTGCTCTGTCATGACCTAGAGGGGAAGGAAGTCCAAAAAAGAGGGGATATCTGTACACGTATAGCTGACTCATCTTGTTATACAGTAGAAATTAATACAACATCGTAAAGCGACTGTTGTTCAATTAAAATTAGTTTAAAAAAAGATACAAAGCAATGGTTAGAAGTGCAGATTCTGAAATCCGACTCACGAGTTCAAACCTGAGCCCCTGCCACTTGCTATCTCTGTGACTTACAACAAGTTATTTAACCAGACTACACCTTAACTTCTTCATTCTTAGGGATAATAGCTGCTATCTCATGGCATCGACATGAGGCTTGGTTACATGGATCCAGACTGAGCACTAAGATACCAAGTGGCACTAAAGGTCTTTACTGTGTTAGCTGTATCTTATATTAATCAAGCAATCATTGTGTCTTGCTTTGGTTTCCCACATATATTTCCCTACTGAAAAGAAATGAATGGACCATGGATGAGATTAATTCCAGTTGGCTGGGCAGCTATGTCTCCATTGTACTTTAATCCACTTACTCCTCGGGCATATGACTGTTTTGTGTGAGTAGGATAATGGTGCTTTTGAGGAAATGGAATAAATCTGTGCCACATAAAATTTCTGAACTTGCAGAGCTGAAAAATAAGATGCTTTTCAGTGGGGTGAAAACAACCTGGAAGATGGGCCCCTGAAATGACAGTAATAATAATGGCAGACTGCTACTCTCTTTTCGACACTGAGAATCTCATATCCTTTTTATTATCTTCTTATTAAAAACACTTATTAGGTCTCAGGAAACACTCTCTTTGAAAGGCCCTTTAAGCCCAAAGGCCCGCAGTAAGCAGGATGGAGGGCCGGTTCTGTGATTCTGTCTGGTTCTGTCACTGACCCTCACTTGGGCCATCTACCGTCTACCCTGGCTCATTAACTTTCCTGACAGCTGCAGGACACCCCACAGAAACACTTAGCAACCAGGCATTCTGCCCTGATCAAATCATAGCTCTTTCTTTACTGGATCACAGTTGCATGATATAAAGCTACGTGTCTTCTTAAGCCCAAATGACTACTGGCAGGTGAGTTAGTCACTGGGAACAACAGACACACATGTGTGTAATTTTTTTTTTTTTTTTTTTTGAGACTGGCCCAAGTTTTGGGACACTAGAGTTACTTAAATGCCCTTTGGTTTGAATTGAAAAATCTCAGTTACTAGTTACTAAGCAAAGATCAGAGGATGAGATGGCTGGATGGCATCGCCGACTCGATGGGCATGAGTTTGAGTAAACTCCAGGAGTTGGTGGTGGACAGGGAGGCCTGGCATGCTGCAATTCATGGGGTCGCAAAGAGTCAGACACGACTGAGCGACTGAACTGAACTGAACTGAATTGAAGCAAAGATCATTATGTGCAAATTGCAAATTATGTATTTTAAAGACTTTGAGTGTGATTTACTATCAGGGAGATCTTTCACTATTTCTTATTCCTCTTTTAATACATTGGAACTGTTCAATATTCCTCAAGGGATATTCTTGGCATGTGGATGGGGTCATTTTTCATCACTTGGATAACCTGGTCTCCACCCACTAAGTCCTATTCGTTCTTATACCAGGTAGCTATTGCTATAAAATAAACTGCTATAAAATGCAATAGAAGACTTCCCTGGTGGCTCAGCAGTTAAGAATCTGCCTGCGATGCAGGAGATGTGAGTTTGATCCCTGGGTTGAGAAGGTGTCCTGGAGAAGGAAATGGCAACCCACTCCAGGATTCTTGCCTGGGAAATTCCATGGACAGAAGAGCCTGGCAGGCTACAGTCCATGATGTCTCAAAGAGCTGGACATGACCTAGTAACTGAACAACCACAGGCATTTGGAGGTTGACTCGGGAGCTCTGCTCATCCCTGGTGGGCCTGCTTATCTGTCTGGTGGCCTTAAAGTCTCTACTGCAGGTGATTTTGCTCATGGCAGCTCTCTTCCATGTGTATCTCATTCTCTTTCTGGAATAAGAGAGCTAGAGGATGCTCATCCTTCTCTTGAAAATGGCCAAAGCACTAAAGTAATCAAAGACACACAAATTCTTCAGGCCCAGGCTGTTAGGAGCTGTCACATCAAAATGTCAACCTCACTGTGTGGACCGGAGCAATTACAACACAGAGCCTGCATTACAAGGACGGAGAAGGAAGTGCAAAGTTCAATGTCAAAGCCTTTATACAAGTTTCCTTTGGCTGTTGTCACAAACTGCCACAAACTTAGGTCTAAAGCCACACACATTCATTCTTTTTCAATACTGGGTAGTAGTCAGAAGTCCAGAATTGGTTTCAACAGGCCAAACTCGTGGTAGGGACAGTACAGGAGAGAATATGTGTTCTTGCATTTTTCAGATCCTAGAGCTACATTCAGTACATTTTGTGGCTCATGGCTCCTTCTGTCCTCTTTCCAGTGAGGATCCATCATAGCATCTCGCATTGATGATCATAACATCTTTTCCAGTCCAATCTTCCATTGTATCCCTCTTATAACAACAACTGTGATGACATCAAAGGCCCAAGAAAATAATCCTGGATGATCTGCCAAAATAACATTCAAGGGATTAGTACCTGGACATCTCTGGGGGAGGCTTGGACACAGGGAGTCATGAATCACTGAGATCACGACTGCAGTCTCTTGCATTCACTCACTGGGGCCGCCAAACGTCCTCACACATCTCTAAATGTTTCTGAAAGACAGAATCACCCTCAGGAATCAGTCTTGATTGAAATTAGTAGTTTAAGAAAGGGACTTCCCTGGTGGTCAGTGGCTAAGATTCCGTGCTCCCAATGCAGGGGACCCAGGTAGAAACCCTGGTCAGGGAACTAGATTCTGCATGCCACAGCTAAAGATCCCACAAGCTGCAACTAAAAGGGCCCATGTTCCACAACCAAGGCCCAGCACAACTATCTTTAAACGAGGAGAGAAAAGGAGGTGGGGGGGAATGGAAAAAATAGAAACATGCTACAAGGTCT
The DNA here is from genome assembly GCF_033118175.1 of Dama dama. NCBI lineage: Eukaryota > Metazoa > Chordata > Mammalia > Artiodactyla > Cervidae > Dama > Dama dama. Next base: position 11,399,834 of record NC_083707.1, read on the forward strand.
TAGATGTAGGTACTAAATATTCCAGCAGGCAAAATTCAAGCTGTCAAGGAAGAAATGGTACAGTGATATAATCTAGAGATGTGTGGGTCCCGTACCCACTCTTAAGACTGAATATAGAAATAAACGTGCAGATCAGCTTTCATTCGTCAAATATATCTTGTGGGTATCTTCTCAATGCTGCAAACAGAGCAGTGAAGCTGGGAAGATCCAGAGGGATCTGATGGGGAGGGAGGCAAGAGGGGGGATCAGAATGGGGAACACATGTAAATCCATGGCTGATTCATGTCAATATATGGCAAAAACCACTACAATATTGTAAAGTAATTAGCCTCCAACTAATAAAAATAAATGAAAAAAAAAATGGATGGACACAGCAGACCTCATGGGTTCATTTCTGTAGATTTGGATTGGAAGCAGCGGCACAGAGTCTGGGAGCAGAGAGAGAAGACCGTGCTGGTGAAGAGGCTGAGCAAGAAAAAGCATTTAGGTCAGACAGGGCACATGACCAGTGCCGTTCGCCTTCTAGAGAGTTCTGAAGAGATTGGCTGTTACCCTGTGTGAGCTGGGAGCTCCCTGGAGGGTTTTTAGCAGAGGCTTATCATAAAGCAACTTCTTTCAGAGAAAGGAGATCATTCTGGTAACGGGAACGGGGGCAGGGTGCAGACCAGGCGGCCTACTGAACTGGAGCCAGCACCCAGAGGGAGGAGAGAACTGACCAGGGCTTGGGGAGAGGCAGTGGAGCTGGGCAAAGAGGAACCGGCTTAGTACTTCCGGGCCAAGAAGTAAACCTTCCAAAATCTACAAGCTTATGAACACGATCCTTCAGATCTGCTGCCTTCTTTTCATCCCACCTCCGTAAGTCTTACCAGCTCCCAGAGAGAAACACAGTTAATTAGTTGCCTCTATGTGTGTACATGTGCGACATGTGAGTTTGATCCCTGAGTCGGGAAGATTCCCCAGAGGAGGGCGCGGCAATCCACCCCAGTCTCGCCTGAGAAATCCCATGGACAGAGGAGCCTGGTGGGCTACGGACTGTGGGGTTGCAGAGTTGGACACCACTGAAGCCTTAGTAGTCACACACACAGGAGACTGTGGAACATGGGTGAACACACACACACACATATGTGTAACATATAAACATGCATGTGTATATATACTTATGTGTATTTAGCAGAATGGGGTTACATTGTACATATTTTTCCACAACTTGAATTTTTTACTTGGTATTAATATTTTTAAAAGATCTTTAGCAATAACAACTGCCTGTCACTTAACTGTGTGGGTTCAAATCTGGCTTTTCTAACTTTTAGTTTTGCAATTTGGGCCTAATTATTTAGCTTGTCTATAGGCTTCAATATTCCTATTAACAGGAAGTGCAATAGCCGAACCATGCAATCCCAACTCCCCAACACATATTCAGGACCTCGCTTTACAAAACGCACAAACATACAAAGACACACCAGTATACACACACACCCACACACTTTTTGGGGAAATAGTTTTCAGGGAGAGACCTTAAGACAACAAACTCCACTAAGGGAACACAGAAGAATGGAAATTCTCAACAGAGAAAGAAAAATTACTGGAAGACATGTTAGTGATTATCTTTTCATTCTGTTATCTAAGAAAATGGTACCAATGTTAAATGATATATTTGGGATCACTGTTAGACATGTTATTTACTAAATTAAGAAAAAAAATTAGTTCTCAGGGCCACCAGGGAAGTTCAGTGGCTAAGACTCCACACTCCCAGTGCCTGGATTTGATCCCTGCTCAGGGAACTAGATCCCACGTGCTGCAGCTGAAAAATCCCGAATGCCGAAACTAAGACCCAGCTCAGTCAAGTAAATAAAATTAAAAGGAAAAGAAACAGGAAAAATGTTTTCATTGCCCAAAAAAATACACCTCTCTCACACTGGCTGACATTGCACCTACCCTTAATTAGATTATATTGTTTCCCTCACTTCTCAAGTTGCCAAATCTCTATTTGTTAACCTAAGGGAAAGGAGTTATGCTGTTTGGAGTGGAAAGAATGATGAGAGTGAGCAACTGTTTTTATTTTATTTTAATTTTTTGCCACTTGCCATGTGGGATCTTAGTTCCCTGACCAGGGGCCAAGCTGAGCCCCCTGAAGTGGAAGCACATCGTCTTAACCACTGGACCACCAGGGAAGTCCAAACAACTGTTTGAAATGAATCTCCCTTGTGGGAAGAGACCAGAGTGGTCCTTGGAGTTGGGTCAATTACAGAGGGAAAATAAGAGTTTCTGAGGGTTGGACCTTGGATAATAAGAGGTGAAAGAAGGTGTGAAAGGAAAGGAAACTCACATTAAAGATCAGCTTTACTACTTTAAAATTTTAATCTAGGTCTTTAAATCTTTCCTCTACATAAGATTATAATTCTACCTCTTCCTGGTCCCTTTTTGCATACTGCTCTCTGTTTCATAGAGTTTGTTTATCATATATAAGAGATGTGTGTGTGTGTGCGTACGCATATGTATAACTAGTCTCTGTTCTCTCATAGCCTCCTTAATTTCATTTCTGAGTCTAAGATTCTTGATTAAGAGTGTCCTAACCCTGAAACATCTAACAATAAGTCAGAAAGACAAAAACAGTTAAAGTGGCAAAAGTTTTTCATTAGCTTCAGTGAAAACATAGATAATAATCATCTTGCCCTAACCTCAGATGCCCTGGCCTCTGTTGCCCTCAGCCGATCCTAAGAGAGTCAGGTTCAGATGCCCTGAACTCTTCAAATAGACAAAATAGTGGAAAACTAAAAATTCTGAGCATCTGCTTAGGCTCACAAATTCACTGCAGCTCTAACCAGACAATATAAAACATTATTTAGCACAGACATAACAACAAGCATGTAAATAATGTGAACATTTTCAGAACAGGCGCAAGCCTGCCTGGGACCAATGGATTCACTCCAGCCCATCCACCCCACTGCGTCCAACAGCATCAGGGAAAAGTTGCCCTTTTTTTCAAACCATGAGATAGGACTTTAGCTTGAAATCACTGTGAGAAAGTGTTTTGATGCAAGTTTGGCAACACACATCTATCCTGGAGGAGATGCTTTTCGTCTTTAATTTTAGGCTATCTGTATTAGAGAAAAGAAATTTCTTGGTAAGCCTAGGGTCTTTTTTCAACCCTAGACTATTAAACACAGTTAGTGTTGATTTATTGTTGGTGAAGATTTGACAAGAGACTGTTGGGAATGACAGAAAGATGAATCAGACTTCAATAAAGGATCTGTAGATAGATCATGGTAGTGATTAAAGGTGTGTGTCTAAGAAGTGAAAGTTGATCTGTTCACACTCCCGTTTCAATTCATTCATTGGCCTCTTGTGGATCTTAGGGTGGCACTTCCTTTGCCCTTAAAACAGCCACAAAACATGAGCTGACCACTGCCATAGAGACAGTCAATTCCTGGGCTGATTGATAAGAAGTCCAGGGTCCCCAAGGAGGAGAAAGGGGTCTGGGGCTCTCAAAGTGGAGATTGGGGGTCTGGAATTCTCAAGGAGAAGAAAAGGACAAACTTTTTGTTTCCCTCTACATTCCTTAGTCTCAGTCAATTACACAACTCAGTTTAAACTCGGTACTAGGGATTGCACAACAACAATGTAAGTGGCTGGAGGACAGTTTCTCCTTCCTGAAAACCTTCTGACTAATCCTGACATTTTAAAAATGTATATTATGGGAGTGGGTCTGGAGGATCTTTCTATTGTTAAGTTCTAATCTTATTATCCTAAAATGTAAATTGTGGGAGTTGGTCTGGTAAAATTTTCAGAAACTTGAGACATTCTTCTGATTCATTGTAAGAACTAATTAAAAGGTATATAATTCCATTGCTAAAACTAGCAGGGGGGTACTCTTTCTGCCCCCTTCTGATGTCTATGTCAGAAGCTGTCCCTATCCCTTTTATACTTTAATAAAACTCTATTATTGCACAAAAGCTCTGAGTGATCAAGCCTCATCTCTGGTCCCGGGTGGAATTCTTCTCCTCCAGAGGCCAAGAATCCCGGCATCTTTCGTGGTTCTACAACAATCTTTCACCATCTTCATCAGCTTTCTGAACCCAAGGCACAACAGCCTCCTCTCAATTACTTCAAGTCACTGGGCTCCTTGTGGTCTTAGGACCTTGGACTGAAATTCCTGTTACTGGAATGCTTTTTCTCTCACACTTACCTACTTAATTCCTAACCTTCCTTCAAAATACATCTCCCCAGGACCTTGAAGAACTTCCTGAACTTCCCCTGTCAGAGGTCCTTTCTCCCATCCTCCATTTCCTGCAGTGGTAATATCTGAACTGAGTTTGAGCTGAGTAACACATCATGTAATTTTTTGTTAAATACCATGCTCACCCACAAGAATGCATTGCTCCAAGGTCAAGGGCTGTGTTTTTTTGATCGGTGATGAGTCCTAGCTCCTATTACACAACTCCATTCCGTGAAGTGATGGATAAATAACACACCAAGTGAATGAATGTAACAGTGAAACTGAGAACAGAAAGCCACAAAATTGTCAGTAATAAGGGTGCATCTCATATAAAAATCAACTATCTTGACACAGGATAGGGGATACTATTTTCACAGCAGCAACTATTAAATGACCTAATGTTTAAGAAAACTGGAACTCACTGCATGTCTGGGGCGGTGCACTGTGCCAACAACAATTGGGCTGAGCTAACAGTCCTATTCCAGCTGGGAACAGATCTTATCATATCTGGAAGAGCATGCTGTAGGGGAGGAAAACATTCCTTTCTTTTCTCCTAGGTTCTTTAGCTGGTCTTATAATTAAATGACGCAAGACAGACTAACAAGAGAAAAACAAATTTAATTTTGTGCTTCTGGGAGTCCCCTAGAATACGAGGCAATCAGGAAATAGAGGCTTATATCTGCCATCTTAAGCTAAGGAGAAGCGAGGAGGGGTCTGGAGCCCCAAAGGGCTCACAGGAAGCTGATGGTTCACAGGAAGCTGAGACGCGCAAGCATTTGGTTATCAGCTGTCTGGCAGGCCATGTGGATAAGTTGCCTTTCCGATATGACTCAGTTATCTCTGGTAATTGCTCTCTTCCTGGTACAGACCCCCTATCTAAATACTTTTAGCAAGTAAAAGAAAGGTAAAAAGCTTTTCCCCTGAGTCTGCTGGATCTTAATTGCCTTCAGCTCAAAATAAACAAGATGCCAAACTGGCACATTTGGGGTGACCTACTCTGCTTTAATGTTCAGTTCTGAGGCTCAGAATTAAAGGAAGCATTAAAATACTAAAGAAAAGTGATAATACATATCAAAGAGTAAGAGGTAGAAACTATTCAGTAGACATCTGAATAGCTATCTGAGTCTCTGGAGAGCTATGATGATAAAGGAATTTAGATTTACTCTTTATAATCACAGAGGGAAAAAAAGCAACAAATTTTTGGAAAGGAAAAAATAATAAACAATCACAATTGTCTATTATCTTCTGGGATACCGCGTTCCTGTTGTAAGAAGCTTGAAGTACAGAATGGATGGATGAGCTTATGGTCAAAAATCAAGGATGGACAAGGTCCTTGAAAAGATGAGCTCTGAAGGTGTGTTTGTTTGTTTCTGAGAGTTAATTTAATTTGACATGAGAAATGTTATTAATTCTTATAATTCCTAAGATCACGACAAAAAACTTACCAGCATGTTAAATAACTGTTAAGTGTAAATAATTTGCACTTCCTTCTTGTCACAAACTATTAGGAAGAAAGCAAATTTGGATATGAGAGTTGGATCATAAAAAAGACTGAGCACAGAAGAATTGATGCTTTCAAATTATGGCTTTGGAGGAGGAAGACTCTTGAGAGTCCCTTGGACAGCAAGGAAATCAAACCAGTCAATCCTAAAGGAAATAAACTTTGAATTGGAAGAACTGACGCTGAAGCTGAAACTAAAGCTCCAATACTTTGGTCACCTGATGCAAACAGCCAACTCACTGGAAAAGACCCTGATGCTGGGAAAAATTGAAGGCTGGAGGAGAAGGGGACGACTGAGGATGAGACGATCAGATGGTGTCATTTACTCAATGGACGTGAGTCTGAGCAAAACTCCAGGAGATGGTGAAGGACAGGGAGGCCTGGTGTGCTGCAGTCCATGGGGTTGCAAAGAGTCAGATATGACTGAGGAAATTAACAACAAAAACAAATACTTTAAATAAAAATCAGTGTTAAAATTAGGTTACAGAACCAATGCAATACTGTAAAGCAATTATCCTTCAATTAAAAATAAATAAATTTAAAAAAAATAGATTGCAGAGATGAGGTATTTCAGCTCCATACCAGAGTTAGTACTATATTTAAATTAATGCCATTTCAAATTTGTCTTAAAAAAGAAAAAGAAAAAAAGGTGTCTGTACCAGTTTTTCTTAAAGAACCTTCTGGAAATTTTACTATTATAGGAACACTATTTTGAACTAAGCCAATTGATCCCATATGCTCCATCATTAGCATCTGTCAATGTCTGGAAACTATTGTTGGAGCACCTAGACTTCACAAAATTTTCAAGATGCTTCTGGGCCTGAAATACCTGATTGGCTAATTATGAGCCTCTCAACGGAGTGTTAATAGATGTATCAGTGTATTTCTACTTTTAGAAAATTAAATTGCCTTTCTGTAAATGTGTATCTGTATATAATTTAATACAATAGTGGGTTGAGTTTAAGATAAATCTGGGATGGATAAGAAATTTCCAAGTGTGAAAACCTTTTAATCCCAACTGGTCATCTTGACTCTCATATAGGCATAGCTCTCCTGAGATCTCAGTCCCTGATTTTCAAAAGTGAGCTGCTCTGGCTGGAGTAAAACAAGCTTTGTGTAGTTCATTATAAATGTTTGTCAACAATATAACGTTCTGTTACCTCCGTACAATGGAATACGACAGGACGGTGAACCTCCTGCTCTGACATCTTGGGGAATGGTGTGCGGGTGTGCCTGTGCTAAGCTGTCTTTGGCTGTTTGCAGTCCCATGGACAGTAGCCTGTCAGACTCCTCTGTCCATGGAAATTTCCAGGCAGGAACACTGGAGCAGGCTGCCATATCCTACCTCAGGTGATCTTCCCCACCAAGAGAGCAAACCTGCGTTTCTTACGTCCCTGGCGTTGGCAGGCAGATTCTTTACCCTGCGTCACCTGGGAAGCCCAATAGTGGATGGACCTATTACCTATTTGGCTGGTGTGTTTTTAATAGATGCTAATTCTAGTCTTTTTGTCTTTAAGAATCTATACAGACCTTTAAAATTATGTCCATCTGCCAAATTACTCTGTCCAAAATGAAGCATGACTGAATTTAAGTTTCATATGGATATTTTCTCATCTGTTGCAGTTATTATTTTTCATGGTGACTTTTTCCTGAATCCAATCAACCCATGTCTGTATTCATTCTTTGACATACTGTCATTGTGAGGACAATTACCATCACTATGAGCCGCAGACTACCCTCATCACTATCTGAGTATCTCAGATCCTTGTTTGACAAGTTTATGATCCCCTGCATAACACTCTGCATCCTTTTTCTGTTTTCTTAGTCCTATGCCCAGACCTAGAATTTTTTTATGAAGATAAAGGCGTGTGTGTTTGTGTGTATGTGTTTCCATGTGTGTTTTCCAGAGCAATGTTGAACAGTTGTGCAGTTTCCCCTTGGACTCCTTCCTTCTATGGTATCAATGAGGAGAAAAAAAAATGTTCCCTTTTATCCTTCTAGCTTTTTGACTGTGACCTCCTTTAATAAAAGAAAGGCAATCAGGAGAAGAACAATCCGAATTTCATCAACATGTGTACCTGCTGTAAACATGAGAAATACTCTGGAGAAATACTCCTTGCCATAGTCCAAGCCACCACCCGTCCCATCTCGAGCTAAAAACAAAAGAAGATGCTGCTGGGGGAAAGTGTGAGAAGAAGCCAGTTTGGGGAGGTCATCAGGCAAAGCACAGTAAACAGGGAGGAGTTGTTATGCAGGTGTAAGCCTTGGTCTCCTCCACCAGTGAGTGTCTAGAAGTTTATCATTTTCCTATTACAGAGAGGGAGACATGCTTACAAATGAAGGTTTCCCTTATAAACAGAAATGTCTCTTACAAGCTGGAGAAGAAAATGGCAATCCACTCCAGTGTTCTTGCCTGGAAAATCCTATGGATGTAGGAGCCTGGTGGGCTACAGTCTATGGGGTCCCAAAGAGTCGGACACGACTGAGCAACTAAGCATGCACATACATTTCTTTCTTTTTTTCTTTTTATGCATTTCTTGCAATAGGGCAGCTTCTGCTTGGTTTTCAGAGCTTTTCCTAGGTCTGCTTTTCCTTAAAAATAACCAGCTCAAAACACTCCTTATGCCAAAGAAGCATATGTTGGGATCATATATTCTGCTCCCCTTCACTATTTTCCATCTGTGATTTGTAAAGCTAGGAGACTAGTAAATAATTTGACTTAAAATGTCAGAATTTTAAGTGACCAGATATGGGAATATATCAACAAAGATGAGGATAACCTTCCAAAGTACAGATCATAGAAAGTCTGTATAATGATTGCAGGCATGCATTGGATTAGCTGCTTTGGGATGCATTGTGTAAAGGACTTAACTCTCTTAAGTGACACCTGACATTTGAGAAGGTTCCCTACCGCAGCAGGTGTAACACTCTCCACACAGAAAGCAAAGGTTATGGATTTTGGGGAAAAAAAAAAAAAAACAAACCCTCCTTGTCCATTTATTTTCACAGACTATTTGGTATTCCCACAACCATATGGTGACTTCAAAAGTTCTTTACAATAGCCAGGACATGGAAACAAACTAGATGTCCATCAACAGATGAACGGATGAAGAAGCTTTGTACAGAGATATAGTGGAATATTACTCAGCCATTAAAGGAACACATTTGAGCCAGTTCTAATGAGATGGATGAACCTAGAGCCTATTATACAGAGTGAAGTAAGTCAGAAAGAGAAAAACAAATATTGTATATTAACACATATATACGGAATCTAGAAAGATGGTACTGATGAACCTATTTGCAAGGCAGCCATGGAGACTCAGACATAAAGGACAGTCTTGTGGACACAGCCTGGAGAAGGAGAGGGTGGAATGAATGGAGAGAGTAGCATGGAAACATATACACTACCATACACAAAAGAGACAGCCAGTGGGAATTTGCTGAATTATTCGGGGAGCTCAAACTGGTGCTCTGTGACAACCTTGAGGTCCATGGGGTCCCAAAGAGTCAGACGTGACATAGCTACTGAACAACAAGAGGGGTGGGATGGGGTGGGAGGGAGGTTCAGGAGGGAGGGGACATACGCATACCTATGGCTGATTCATGTTGACACATGGCAGAAACCATCTCAGTATTTTAAAGCAATTATCCTTCAATCAAAAAAAATAAATAAATAACATGGAATTAAGGATCATTAAAAACAAAGAATATTGGTTCTTTCATCAAGTAAAAAAGAAGAGTTTATAACAGTGGTTTTCAAATTGTCTTCATCAAGCCATAGGGTTTCAAATTTACACTAAATTTTTTCAGATGAGTGTTTACTAGAGGAGATGCTTGACTTAGAGCATCTCTGCTCTCATAGGTTTGTTATATTAGGTATTAATACAGGATTTAATCCGGGAGGGAAGCTGGCATTTCTACATTTGAAGACTACTGCTTTAGAACCAACTATTTTAAAGATTTTTCTGAAAATTTAATCTGGCTTTGATCTAATATTATGACGCACTTGAGAAGAGGCATATTTTGTCTTTCTTTTATTTCACTTTCTAGAAGAGTGTTTTATTTCATTAACATTTCTTTATAATTCAATTAATTGAAGTTTAACATACATCAAAATTCACTCAAGCTATTTAAAAAACTGTTTTCCATTAGGGCATGTGGCATCTACTTTTCAATAAAACATTTCAAGAATATGCATCAAAATGATTTTTACATGGCTGTAGGAGGCAGCTGATAACTCTGAATTTGAAAGTTTTATACTTTATTATTATTGGTGCTGAAGGGTGATGCACTATGCCATCCTAAAATATGCCACTTTAGCATAAGGATCATTTTGAGTTAAAGACACTTAAAAAACAGCAGAAGCAGGAAGGGCATTCTAATTTCCCCTTCTCTTCCTGAAAATAGGAGATAAAAACTCCTGTGTGAAAAATACCGTGCCTGGACTGGAGGAAAAGAAACATTCTTCCTGAGGGAGTCAAAGCTGAAAGTATTTTATACAAACAGACCTTGTTAGAATAATGCTCATCTTTCTTTAGCCTCCAGGTTTATTTTTATTATTTTTCCCACATCATCTTTCCTCATTTAACCCAGTACAAAAATATTTAGGTTTTGCCACATCTTCTTCATGTCCTTAACGAAGACTCCCATTTCATATAAAACACACATAATACATTTATATGTTTTTCTCCTGCTGCCCAGTTATATGTCAATCTAATTCTCAGCCAGACCCCCAAAATCCCTAAGACAGGTAAGAATCTGCCTCCTCTTTGTTGCTATACTTTATGGTGGGGACATTTAAGAATGTAACTGTTCGTTTAAAAAAATGTGTTGATGTAAATCTAACATTATTTTCTGGAAAAAAAATTATGGATTGTAGCTGCAGGCATATTCGCATCTAATCTTCACTCAGAGGTAACGCGGTCCTAGATTCTGGCAAGAGGTTTATCTCACTTCCTTTCCATAAGAAGACACCAGCTTTTTCGCCTGCCTGGATGACTTCCTCAATCTTCGCACGACCAACACCTTAGCCTGCCTACACCGTGTCTTTTGCCAGAGAACTGAGTCTCTTCTCTGCTACTCACCTTTTATAAACAGTCTGGTTTGGAGTGAAAATAAAATTAAGTTGGAGCAATGCCTGAAAAATATGAAAGTTCCTGTCCTGAGCCAGACTGTGCAAATGGATCCAAGAGGAAAATGGAAGAAAAAATAGCCGAGAGGTAAAATTGCGTGAATGGAAAGAGACTTACTACTCCTGGTCTCTCCCATCCACACTGAAAAAATTCAAAATGGGGCAGAAGTGAAGAGAGTAAGATGAGAAGACCTTGGGTAAGAACACCTGTGTGTATCATTGAGTGAGAACAAGGAATTCGTGTTTCTTGAGCAGTTTTAACAGTCAGTAAGCACTTCACCTGATCGTATTTGTCCTATCACATGTCTTAGCTGTACTTGGTAAACGCTCAATGTCTACCAGTATGTTAGTGGGTTGTGATCAGTGTGATACAGAAAGATGTCAGGAAGTTTAATGAGATGTGGTAACTGATGTCTCTTAGAGAAAAGCAGGTAGGAAGAACAGTGTAAAAAGTACAGGGGGATGGGTGTAATAATAATAATGGAGGTTCTATCAAGTGACCAAGCCATGTTTTTTAAGAACAATGGTGATTTTTTTCTTAAGATTCAGACAAACCATCTTTCAACTCAAACTTGTAAATTATTTCAACTGATCTTGCCACAGAAAAATAAAGTACACAAGAAAACTTTCCCAAGCCCTAGGAGTCTGGTTTCTGAGAGAATTATTAATGATAAGCCTAACCCCTGAAGGATGTATTCATTTAGCAATTACTTGATAAACACCTACAATTAGCAGGCACTGTTCCAAATATCTGGAACACTGCAGAGAACAAAAGTGACAAAAGCTCTTTGCAGCGGGGAATTTATATTCTAGTGGGAGAAACTGACAATTAACAAAATAAATACATTGTATGATAGATGCTTGAAGGGGAGCAGAATTTGCTACCCCAAAATGTGCCTCCTTGACAAGAATTCTCTTGCATTGCTTATTTTTAAGAAATAAAAATTCCTTTCTGTATCAAGAAGAAGAGAGAACACAGCACAATAAAGGAGGCTGTGGTTGTTATGCTCACGTGAGCTTTGCAGTTGGGCTCAGTCATGTCCAACTTTTTGTGACCTCATGGACGGTAGCCTGCCAGGCTCCTCAGTCCATGGGATTTCCCAGCAAGAATACTGGAGTGGGTTGCCCTTTCCTTCTCCAAGGGATCTTCCTGATCGAACCTGCATCTCTCACTTTGGCAGCCAAATTCTTTACCACTGAGTCACCCGGAAAGCCTTTTCTCTACTATTTCCACATAATTCAAGAATCGAATTCTTTATTCTGATGGCTCCTGCCAAATAACATATTACAGATTTCCACCAACCTGGGCATCTTTTTAAGTAATGCCTTCTGTTGTGTGTGAGTTATAATGACATACTTCAGATTCAAAGACCCATAACCTTGCCAGGTCTGTGAGGATGTGGGAAGTAGGAGCTTTCTGATGGCCCTGCATTCTGTCCCTTCTATTCTCCTTAACTCATCACACTGTCTCAGAGATGCATTAAAACTTTATTTCACATGAAACATAAATTTTGTGCACAGCTTTCCTCTGTGGTTTTGTCAGCCCTTCTACAATTTTGAAATATCTTGAACAGTTAAGAAACACAAAACTACTCTTTTAATTCATTTTTACTTCCATACTTAAGAAGTCAAGAGGGCATTCTTGTTGATAAATAGAGACACTGAATTCTACCTGACCTGGTGGTGCAGTAATAAAAAACCCCCCTGTCAATGCAGGAGATACAAGAGACACTGGTTCGATCCTGGGGTGAGAAAGAAGCTTTGGAATATGAAATGGCAACCCACTGCAGTATTTTTGCCTGAATAATTCCTTGCATAGAGGAGGTTGGTGGGCCACAGTCCAGGGGGTCACAAAAGAGTCAGAGGCAACTGAGCGAATGAGCACAGCACAGGATATATCAATGTGCGTGGCTTGAATTTTATCTACCGCACATAATCTGGAGTCCCTACTGACAACTCAGAAGACCTATGTTTCCCTCAGGTTGACTAAACTATATGCAACTCTTACCCAGGGCTTCCCTGTTGGCTCAGTGGTAAAGAATCTGCCTGCCAGTACAGGAGACCCAGGTTCAATCTTTGGGTCAGGAAGATCCCCTGGAAGAGGAAATGACAACCCACTCCAGTATTCTTGCCTGGAAAATCCCATGGACAGAGGAGCCTGGTGGGCTACAATTCATGGGGCCACAAAAGAGTTGGCCAGAATTTAGCCACTAAACCACAACAAGTGAAGAAGAACCAAAGAGCCTCTTGATGAAAGTGAAAGAGGAGAGTGAAAAAGTTGGCTTAAAGCTCAACATTCAGAAAACTAAGATCATGGCATCCGGTCCCATCACTTCATGGCAGATAGATGGGGAAACAGTAGAAACAGTGGCTGACTTTATTTTTCTGGGCTCCAAAATCACTGCAGATGGTGATTGCAGCCATGAAATTAAAAGACACTTACTCCTTGGAAGAAAAGTTATGACCAACCTAGACAGCATATTAAAAAGCAGAGGCATTACGTGGTCAACAAAGGTCCGTCTAGTCAAGGCTATGGTTTTTCCAGTAGTCATGTATGGATGTGAGAGTTGGACTATAAAGAAAGCTGAGCACTGAAGAATTGATGCTTTTGAGCTGTGGTGTTGGAGAAGACTCTTGAGAGTCCCTTGGACTACAAGGAGATCCAACCAGTCCAACCTAAAGGAGATCAGTCCTGGGTGTTCGTTGAAGGACTCATGATGAAGCTGAAACTCCAATACTTTGGCCACCTGATGTGAAGAGCTGACTCATTTGAAAAGACCCTGATGCTGGGAAAGATTAAGGGCAGGAGGAGAAAGGGACGACAGAGGTTTAGATGTTTGGATGGCATTACTGACCCAGTGGATATGAGTTTGGGTGGACTATAGGAATTGGTGATGGACAGGGAGGCCTGGTGTGCTGCGATTCATGGGGTCGGAAAGAGTCAGACATGACTGAGCAACTGAACTGAACTGAAACCACAACAATGATCCTGACTCTGGACCCTGGCCTGCCTTTGCTTAGAGTCTTTACAAAGAGTAAAAATTCTTTCTCTGCCCTTTTGAGATGTAAATATCTTTTAAATGGCTTACAGTTTTATAAATGAGGAATGTCTTCCTCAAGGAACTGGGAATTATCTCATTAAGTGTCACCAGCAAGGAAGATGCTTTCCTAATCTCCAAGGGAAGGTAAAAGCTCAAAGTAATGGGTACCAATGGCAAATAGTCTAATCACAAACAAATGTATCTGCAAACTCAGAAACAACTCAATGTACTGGATACATGCCATTGTTCAGCCTCTCTCCAGCTCACACTACCCTCTTTCATCCACACTTTCACATCTTATTTTGAGGATTCATGATTAAACTGGGTGTGCACAGATAATTCAGGATAATGTTTATATCTCAGTGTCATCTGATTAGCAGTCCTCATTGCATCTACAACCTTAATTCCCTTTTGTCATGGACCATATTCATAGTGTCTGAAGATTACAAAGTAGATATCTTTGGGGAGTCACCCGCCATATGCAATAGAATTTTTTGGTCTGAATAATTGTGGATTAGTAAAAAAATTGAAATGTAATCACACACATTTCCTATTCTTAGCAGTTTAAACAGCCTGTTGATTAATGACTTTCAGGTGAAAAGAAAAGAAAGTATATTAACCCACAGTGGGTAAACTTGTGTTATTTGTACATTTGTGAGTGTTTAGAATTTAATGTATATATCTGCCAATTCAATAAATCTATTGGGCATATGTACAAAACACAGTATTTGTGACTCTAAATAAAGCAGACACAACTCCTTATTAAAATTAAAAGCCAAGGAATTCCCTGGTGGTACAGTGATTGGGACTCTGTACTTTCACTGCCAAGGACCCAGGTTCAATCCTTAGTTGGGGAACTAACATCCTGCACATCCATAAATAAATAAATAAAATTACCAGACAGTGAAAATGAAAAATATTTAAAATATACACAAAACAAATATATTGCACATTTGAAATTTCTGAATATTTTAATATATTCAATATCTATAGTGATTGTTTTACTTTATCATTAGGGAAAAAGTGATGTTTGACTTTTATATTTTTCTCTTCTTTAATGCAAGGCTATGTTGAATAGAAATTTGAATTTGCATACTTAGATGAAAATAATGTTGAGTGAGAGAGCTGTGTTTAAAACCGTTTAGACAGTATTTCAATTTGATATTTGGCAATTTTCTTAAGGTTAACGGAATCATCTTTGAGATAACATCCAATTTCAACACTGCTATAATTCTACCTGGTTCATGCTCACTCTAGAAGAAATGAGATATTAATAACACTTTATCACATTTAATGAAATATGAGAAATGGATGTGACTGCACTACATTTTTTGAAATGAAAAAAGATTGTATGAACCCAAAGTTTGCCAAAGTTTCTAAGACAATAGGAGAAGACAGAAATATGCCATGCTTCCCATGGCAAAATAGAGAATGTCATTTTTGCCTGACTAGTTTCATCACCATATGGTCTTAACTTCATACTGTCTGGACTTCATCTGCCCTGAACAGTCCTAAGATTTTCTAGAAAGTAGAATTAGAGACTTTTAGAGTAGAAGGAGGTTCTCAGAATTACACACTGGCTTTCCTTGTACTGCTTGTTTTCCAAATGAAGAGAATGAAAGTCAAGTGGCACCTTGAGTTTAAGGGTTATGGTCAAGTGTTTTCCAGGAAGAGAGAATGACAGCTCTGGGAGTAAATCAACCTGGACAGCTGGACAGCTTCTTATTCCACTCCCGTGAACTCTTCTGCTCTAAATTGGCTTAGAAAAGCTCCCAATTTTGCTTAGATCTTTCCAGTTAAATTTTTAAATGTAATTTAAAACAGTTAATGGAATATATATAATGTATTTTTTTCTGGTTCTAATTATGCAGTTTTTAAACATTAAAAATATTGATACCATTATAATTATCCCATCATCAGAGATACCTACTGTTAAAAGTTCAACCCATAATCACCAGATTGTTTTCTTCATGGATATAGATACTAAAAAAGAAAACAACAGAAAATCACATTAAAAGCTTGGCTCTGAGTTTGTATCCATTTTCTTCTGCCTACCAAGTCTTCCTTTCTGTCTCATCTTTCTAAAAATGTATTCGGTTATTCATCTTTCATTCATACTCCCTTGGCACGAGATCCCTTTTGTTCCTATTATTAGTGAAGATTTATTTTCCTCTCCAGGAACACACTTTAGCTTGCACTTTCTTGGTAATGCTCATTCCAGTGGTGAAGCTCTATTTGTAGGCATTTGTGAATCTATTAGAGGCCAATGAGGGGGGATATTTATCATCATTTGCTGCTGTTTAGTACTCAGTCATGTCTAACTGTTTGCAGCCCCATGAACTGCAGTCCATCAGGCTCCTCTGTCCATCTGATTTCCCAGGTGATAATACTGGAGCAGTTTGCCATTTCCTTCTCCAGGGATCTTCCTTCTCCAGGGATCGAACCTGAGTCTCCTGCATTGGCAGGAGGATTCTTTACCACTGAGGCACCTGGGAAGCCCATTTAACATCATATAAAACCATTAAACATATAGTCAAAGCTATTGCTTTACCAGTAGTTATGTACAAATATGAGAGGTGGACTATAAAGAAGCCTGAGCACCAAAGAATTGGTTCTTTCAAATTGTGGTGTTGGAGAAGACTCTTGAGTCCCTTGGACAGCAAGGAGATCAAATCAGTAAATCCTAAAGGAAATCAACCCTGAATACTCTTTTGAAGGACTGATGCTGAAGCTGAAACTCCAATACTTTGGCCACCTAACGCAGAGTCAACTTATTGGAAAAGACTCTGATGCTGGGAAAGATTGAGGGCAGGAGGAGAAGGGGGTGACAGAGGATGAGATGATTGGATGGCATCACTGACTCAATGGATGTGAGTTTGAGCAAACTCCAGGGGATATGCCTGGTGTGCTGCAGTCCATGAGTCGCAAGGAGTCAGACATGACTGAGGGACTGAACAACAATATTCTATAAAACTCTAAGGCATAGTTCTAAAGCATCTCATGCTCTTTTTGCTTTACCCCTCATAAAAAAAAAAAAAAAAAAAATGGTCAATCAATACTACAAATCTAAAGACAAATGCTTGAAATCTTAATTTAAAACTTCTAGACTTCAGTACATTATAAAAATAATGGGAGGAAATAAATACTTAATTGGTTTTACTGGCAGGATTGAGACTCCAAAGATAAATTTTACCAGTGTCAAAATGGTCTGTGAAAGATTTTCTGTAACCACAGTTTTAATTAGCATTTTGTTACAAGGAACTAACCTTGGATTTATACGAAGTTTAAAAAAAAAAATTAGGGATTGAACCGGGTCTTCTGCATTGCAGGCAGACTCTTTCCCCTCTGAGCCACCCATATAGTTCATTTATAGAGATTGAAGAATTATTTCCAGAGTCAGAACTAGAATAAAATATTTAAGACTCTTCACAAAAACAATCTGAGAAAAACTTTAAGGGACAATTTTTCAAATGTAACTCTTCCAAGATTTACATTGTTTATAATTCTCTTGAGTGACTCCTTCAAACCCTGGTGTCATACATCTACGTATTTACTCACACATCTGGGTGTTGTGTTGTTGTTTTTTTTTTTTTTTGGTATACAAGTTATAAGCATGGAAGGACCTCGAAGGAAAGAACAGAAAAAGAAAGATGGAGAGATAATGACAGAACACGAGAAAGAAAGATTTTTAAGTGTTTGAGCAGTCCAAATATATGAGTCATTTGGATCGCTTGCAAATTGTTCTACATCCAACACAAGCAAAGACTGTGTAGCTTAGAGGCATTTTCCCTTCTCTATTTTGTCTGGAATTCTTAATATGCAAGGTTACCAATCTATCCAGAATGTTGCATTCTGATATGAATTTATTAAACTGAAATGTGAGATAAGATGATGTGATTAAAAACTGCAGTAAAATTAGATGCAAGAGTCTTAATGCCAGTACATTTTGAGTTCTTCAATGATTTTTAAAGAGAAAAGGAAAAAAAAAAAAATGACAAAATTATCTCATTTTTGCCTTATGCCTAAATTTTCTGCCAGTTCACAAAATATTCATTTCTGACTTGTTAGACTTTTTCTTACTACGTTTCCAAGTTTCTGATGATAGGAGACAGACAAGCAGAAGCTCAGTTTTCTACTGGAAACATAACTATTAAGGCATTTTAAGATTCCAGGCAGTTTTCTCTCCAATAAATCAACAGGAAATTTGCTTCCTAATTAACGAGAAAGGCATGTGATTTATCAGCAGGGCAAATAATACAGTTACAAGGGAATCTGTATTTTGAGTGAAGTGTGACAGTCGTTCAGTCATGTCCAACTCTTTGCGACCCCATGGACTATGCAGCCCGTGGAATTCTCCAGGGCAGAATACTGGAGTGGGTAGCCTTTCCCTTCTCCAGGGGATCTTCCTACCCAGGAATTGAACTGAGGTCTCCTGCATTGCAGGCAGATTCTTTACCAACTGAGCTATCAGGGAAGGCCCTATATTTTGATCCCTACCATTAAATAAGTAAGATTTGGTGGTAAATATAATAATGCTCTAGATTGTGGATTCCTATCTCTGTTTATTTTATAAAAAGTGTTATCACTGTAACGTAAATAAAATTTTCAATTTCAGCTTCTCCTGGGGATCCAAATATTTTCACAAAGAAAGGACAGCTGTCCCTGGACTCAATGATCGGTACAGTTAGCTGTAAGTCAAGCCACTGCCAACCCCTCAGAGAGGAAAGAGTTTTGTGAATGTGCCTTCAGGAAGCTACTTTGAACAATGCATTAATATGCATTTCTTTTTCATCATTCCTCTGGCCTTCTCCTCTGGGGTGGTTCCTTTTGTGATCTATCATTACATTGTACCTGGCCCCCAGCCACTGGTTCATCTAAAATTCTTTTTACTGTCATCTCTCAACATTTGAGAACACACACACACACACACACACACACACACACACACACACACACACTCAGCACAAGGGCCTATCATTTTACGATAATCAAAGACAGTTGGCGAAATGAGATGCCAAAGCAATATGCACTTCAGGCTACTCCTTTTGTTGATAATTTTTTTTTCCTCAATATCTCTGTTTTCCTCTCTCTCTTCTCTCTCCAGTTTTCTTTAGAGGTCTTTCTCTCACACACATATAAATACAAAACTGCATGTCTGTGAATGTAGTAGTGCATAACTACGGATTTTGTGAGATTGCATCTGCCTTTCTAGTTGAACAAAAACACATACTAGTATCTCACTTTTAATTTCTTTGAGCTGTTCCCACAGTGCTCCTAGTCCAGAGCATAATATTAATGCTATTAATGCTATTGAACTGAACGATTGCAAACAGTAAAGAATGTTGTAGTCCGGAGAAATGTGAAATGTGGACAGAAAAAGAAAATTATTCATTTTTTAACATCTACTCTGTTGATAGAGCACTAGAGATGTTGTAGCTGTTTCTCCTGATGCTTAGCGTGACGTTGCAGGATATGTATTCATTTTATAATTTTCTAGGTGAAGAAAATGGGCTCACAATGGGAAAATAATCAACCTACCCTGCATGCATGCATGCTAAGTCGCTTCAGTTATGTCTGACTCTTTGTGACCCTATGGACTGTAGCCCGCGAGGCTCTGCTGTCCATAGGAGTCTCCAATCCATCCTAGGTCACTGTTAATGCTCAGTGATAGAGACAAAATGTTAATCCTCAATTGTTGACACAAAAGTTGTTCTACTTCTATGAATTAGAGAGTCAGTATCATTAGGCAACTATCACAGAATGGCTCTATTCAATCAGAAGAATTGCATATGCTGAGATCATTGTTTGAGAATTCTTTTTCTGGAATTTTTCAGATAGTAAAGTTCCCAAATTTCAGTAGAAATAGATGAAGCTATATAGTCAGTGGGTGGGTGCCTCTCTGTCTCTCTCTCTGTCACCCTGCTAACTATACTGCATCTAGATCTACAGTTTGTTCTGTAAACATGCATTGGTTTGCAGCTGAAAGTCTGAGTAGTGCTGGTTGGAAACCTCAGGGATGACCCTGCTGAAATCTAAAACTGGCCTGGGGAATCAGAGGGCAAGGGGAGACCAGGGGCAGAGGTGGATCATTCTGGAAGGGGAGATGGCAGGTTTCAAGAGAGAGGAAACTTACTTACCTACAGGGCTTGTCTTGCACTCTGCCAGGTTAAGTTGGTCTCCGCACCCCCCCCCCCCCCCCCCCCCCGGCCAAAGTCTTCAGCTTATTTAGAGGATTTTAACAGTATTCTATCCTGGGTTTAGCCAAGAGGGTCTCAGCCCCACGTTGGTCTCTCAAGGCTGATGTCCTTGAAATGGCTCCGCCTTTGGCCTTTGGTTTTAGAGGGTGAAAGTTACATGGGCTACATCCCCAGGGCAGGGTGGGGAGGAGCCTTCCCGGATCCACAGAGTCACTCTGATGTCATGGCCTCTCCAAGACCTCCTCTAACACCTCCCCTCGTGGAGGGCACTTACATCTCACACGACCCACGTGGGCCCTGAGGGGCTGCAGCGGCCTGGAGGTGGCTGGTGGGCGGCTCTCCGGCTGCCCTGGAGGCAGATACTGCAGCAGTGACGCAGGTGTACCCATGTTGGGCTGTTTTGTCCATCAGTCTTGCACATCATAACCTTTGACTCGTGACCTCCTCCTTATCACCGGCTCTTTGAGGAAGGTCTTTGCAAGTGGAACTCAGCCTCTTTAATCCCTTTTTGGGGCATCCTCTTTGGCATGGTGACAGGAAAAAGCTTGCATCAGACCTGGCACTGTGTGCACACAGATCAAGCATATTTAGAACCTTCACTCGGAGGCGGAGGGGGTCAATATAGCCAATTTTCCAACTCCTCACTGGTCAGGAACTCCTGTGAATGGCCCCAGACTCCTTTGGCAGCTGCCTTGAGTTGTTTAGGACACACAGGATGTCCTGTTACTGCATCACTGTAGTTCAAAGGCAATCTGGCACCCTTGACTAAACACCATCACCCCCGGGCGCTGGGTGACTGCTCTTCCTCTGCAGTCCATCAGCTGGACCTCCCGCAGGCTCAGATGCCTGGCTCACACCTGGACCAGGGCATCAGCTTCCCGACTGCCAGGCGGCGTCCATGCCTCATGAGTCAGGATGTGGAACTCAGGCTCTTGCGGGTGAACCTAAGTGTCTTTTCACATGTCCTGACCCCACCAGAGTTTATTCATGATCATCCCACTGTCCAAGCCACAGAGTCAAACCCTTTAGGACAGCCCATCTATCTGTGTAAAGGGTTAATGGCCAGCTTCACGAGTGATCACCAGCCAAGCCCTCTGAGTTCAGCCCGCTGGCTCTGTGGTTCATCCCCGCATCCATGCAGACGGTATCAGTGTGGAGCTGAGCAGTGACTGCATTCCTTGTGCATGATGGCTTAGACCAGACCCCGTTTCTACACCAGGCATCGGTGGGAATTCCCCCCACTCCCTCTCTACAGGATGCAGGGGCCACTTGGGGAGATGGCTGGGGGATTTGGAAGGGCTGTATACTCTATAGGGTCTACATTTTCCTGAGTAAACTCTGAAACTGGCTCCTGTACATGGAGGCAGGGAGAGACCCAAAAAAGAAGCCAATCACTCCAGACTGGTAGGTAGCAGTCACAGGGAGCCCAGCCTGGCTCTCTGCGATGACCTAGAGGTGTGGGATGGGGGACGGAAGAAGACTTAAGAGGGAGAGATATATGTGTAACTATGACTGACTCCCTTCGTTGTATGGCAGAAACCAACACAATATCATAAAGCAATTTTCCTCCAATTAAAAAATAAATTAATTTTCCTAAAAAAGTAAAGGAACTATGTTTTTCTAATCTTGGGCAGTTTCAAATGACTCGGTCTCTCTCCCTGCTGAATCCTGTAAGGATTCAGGCTCTGATGGGATTCAGCCACTTTTTCAGTCTAGAGGGTCTCAACAATACAGTGCTTCCTTGAGTTTACTTCCTTGAAATGGCTTCTAACAGAGGCCTAGTAGGTGGAAAGTACACCCCAAGGATGGGACCATGCTGGAGATGGGGGGGGGGGGGGTAAGGAGGTTTGCCTGGTCCAGGTTGGGGGTTCTCAGTGACCTCCTACAGCAGGTAGGTATTGGGTGAGTCGCTGGAATATTAAAACCTGTTGAGTGGATATCCTCATGGCCAATGCTTGTATTTATCTGACCTGCAGTCTTCTCCTCTGGGAATGACATCAACAATGGTGTGTACATCACAGTTCTGCAAACTGCCAGATATGAGAGGAGATTTGACCATGGGATATATAAAATATACATATATAGCTACGGGTCCTCTTAGTAAAATCTTTTGTTCCCTTGACCATGTAAAGCGTGGTGGTTAAGTCAAATATTGAGGGTTCTAAGAATGGGGCTGCTGGGAATCACTGAAAATAAAGTCCCTTTTAGATGTCTTAATTCAGTCTCGTCTTCCTTGCCTCTCTGATGAAGATGGTAGGCCATTTACCAAGCTCCCAGTGTAGGTTCCTGGGAGAAAAGTGATTTCTCTTAACTCACTGAGGTTTAATTCTGTAAGCTGTGAGGGCATCTGAGCTAACCAGAAAACTGTGGCCATATCTGTGCGTGCAGGGTATCTCATTCACTGTTAAAAGTCATATTTTTAAAATATTTATTTATTACTTTTTGGCTGTGCTGGGTCTTTTTGGCAGAACGAGGGTTTTCTCTAGCTGCAGTGCATGGGCGTCTCATTGTGGCGGCTTGCCTTGTTGCGGAGCCTGGGTTCTGGGGCCTGCAGGCCTCAGTAGCTGTGGCTCGAGGGCTCTGGAGAACAGGCTCAGTAGCTGTGGGGCCTGGGCTCAGCTGCTCCATGACACGTGGGAGCTCCCTGAACCAGGAATCAAATCGGTGTCCCCTGCATTGCAAGGCAGATTCTTAACCACTGGACCATCAGGGAAGTCCTCGTTCACTGTTGGTATCACTCAAGCAATCTCCCCTTCATTGGCAGGGAGACTGTATAACCTCTGGCAGTTAAGGGGAAAAAGGTTACATTTAACCATCACAACTCTGCATGTCACAGTCCCCGAGAAACCTCAGCATGGCTGCCTGACTTGGGGGAGCCAGTCAGGTAAATGTTGGAACCAATATTCCAAGGTATATGTTTTAGCCAGTCTTCTCAGGCTGACCAAGCCCTACATCATCTCACTGTGCAACTTTTAGCTCTTATGGGAATGATGAAAGAGAAACTTGTTTCTTGAATCTACATGACAAGATCCATTTTCCTTTCCTTTCTAGCTCACATGAACACACGAACACAATCTCTTTTTCTCCCACTCTACAAAGCCCTCCAAGTGAATGATATTTAGACTAAAAGGTTCCTAAGAGATAGTTTCACTTTTCTTTGGAATTGTTATTCATCAAGTGTTGTTTATAGAGGAGCTTTGAAGGTTATGTGAGCATAGTTTAATACTGAGAAATTCACGCAAGGCTTTTAAACTTATCCTGCATTTTTTTTTAAACCTCAGAGGTATGTGACTTAGCCAACTTTATAGAAAATTTTTATAGAAAAACAGGATAATTTAAAATTTTACCAAGTATGCAGACTTTCATCACTGAATGCTTTTGAAAATTTTGGCTGTCCTTCCTTTCTTTACTAGAGGGAAAAAAAAAGACAAGGAAAAATGATTTTTATGGCTTTTCCAGAATTTAGAGTAGTTTCTTCCATAACTGAGATCATTCCCTGGTGGTATTTCCATTCAGAAAAACCACAAACATTTTTATGCTTTTTTCCTCCTATGAATTTTAGTGGAAACAGTGTCAGAATAAAAAGAAGCTCACACGTAAGCTATTTTTGAGATAGCCACAAGCTCAGTTTCATGGTCTTTTGAGTAAGTCTTTGACACTGTTCTTTGAATTTGGCCTAAAAGACACTAACATTCAATTGATATTAATAACTTTAGGAAGAGGGGTGCAGAAATATATCCCTTACCCACCAAGTATATTGCAACTCACATATGCCACATAACCACAGGTGTCAGCCCACTGACATCTGACTCTTGAATAAGGAGGTGGGATGCCTGGGTTATGGAGGAGAGAGAAGAAGGTCAAGGTCAAGCTAGCTGGCTCCTATCACACCAAAGTTCCTCCTCTCTCATAGGCTCCAGGGCTGTTGGAAGTCGTGATAACCTTCTGACTTCTTCCTGTCCCAACAGCACCATCTGTTCTAAGTTTTTCAAGCCTCAAACTACTGTAGGCAACTTTCCC
Source organism: Dama dama (assembly GCF_033118175.1). Classification (NCBI taxonomy): domain Eukaryota; kingdom Metazoa; phylum Chordata; class Mammalia; order Artiodactyla; family Cervidae; genus Dama; species Dama dama. The sequence continues at coordinate 11,423,940 of NC_083707.1, forward strand.
ACTGTAGATTTGCTGGCTAAAGTCATCCATTTTTTTAATCTCAAGGATGTAAAAACCCACAGTCAAAACTATTTACATACTGCATGCTTACTGCTGATGTCCACACATTTGTATGCTTTGTACTAAGAATCCTATCATTTGGAAATACCAAACAAAACATGTGACACCCTTCCCAGCAAGTGAACCCAAGCTCAGTAGTTAATACTCTGATAAGATCAAAGCAAGATTGCTAAGGTAACTGGTTAATACACCTCACACAGATTATAGACGTGAATAAGGGGATCTCAGCTCACATTTGCTCTCCTTTACATCTGTAGCTCTGATAGGCTTGGTCACTCAATCATGTTCAACTCTTTGCAACTCTTTGGACTGTGGTCTGCCAGGCTCCTCTGCCCATGGGATTTTTCAGGCAAGTCATTTCCTCCTCCAGGGGATCTTCCTGACCCAGGAATTGAATCCATGTCTCCCGCATTGCAGGCACATTCTTTACCCACTGGGCCATCACGGAAGCCTGCAGCTCTGATGGTGCGATGCAATATGATGACCTCAGAGCAGCACAAAATGCTCTTCTGCAAGTTGTCTACTGAGAGCACCTTCTCTCCCTCTGGGCCTCTCCTTCCAGGAGTCTCCACTTTGACAGGCATTGCACCTCCAGGGCTGAGCATCTAAAGCATTTGTACTTGGCACAGCATAATTTCCTGGTGAATATTGCAAAGCTGTTGAACCCCAATGAATTTCTGTCCCAAGAAGCAGCAAATTAAACCTCACGGCACCATCTATTTTGGGCTACTTTCCATGAGAAAATATTTTCAAAATAATTTTGTTGACCCAAATACCTAGAGGTTTCTTAAAGAAAAACAAAACAAAACACAAGTTCCTTTCAATGCAACTTAGATTGAAAATACAACACTTTTTAAATTATTTATGGAAGACACACTTTCCTGGCATAAAAATGTAGGATTCTTCTAGCTTCATGATTATAACCTGTGGTTCACTACCACTGGGGTTTAAAAAACAACAACACAAAAAGAGTTCTGAATAGATAAATAGTTAAATCTTGAGCCCAGCAGAAACTATTTTAAAATTGTCTTTCAGTTGGCTTTCTTATTTCAGATCTTGAAATATTTACACGTCACAAATGTCTCCGGAGCAAGTATTTTATATGAAACTCTGAAGTTGGCTAAGTGGGTGATTTAAAATAAAGATAGAGACAATGAGATTAAGTAGTGGATACTGTGCAGCCTCGTGCAGAGGCATGCATATAAATGATTCTCTAATTCAAAGGATGCTGTCACTTATGCTATATAATAGATGCAAAATACTATGGGAATAGGGGAGTAAATAAGAATACTTCTAAATAATGCTTGGTTAGAGAAAATATTGGGAAAGGTGGAAACTTTGACAATAGAAAAAAATAAAGGCAAGTCATTGTATAAAAAGAAAGTAACACGTGCAAAAGCTCCACAAAGAACAGATATGTTTTTAGACAGACGTGTAAAAATATGTATGCATGCTGAAAACAGAAACATAAGAAACACTAAAAAACTAAATGTGCACATCAGTTCAGTTCAGTCGCTCAGTCATGTCCGACTCTTTGCGACCCCCTGAATCGCAGCACGCCAGGCCTCCCTGTCCATCACCAACTCCCGGAGTTTAGTCAAATTCATGTCCATCGAGTCAGTGATGCCATCCAACCATCTCATCCTCTGTTGTTGCCTTCTCCTCCTGCCCACAATCCCTCCCAGCATCAGGGTCTTTTCCAATGAGTCAGCTCTTCACGTCAGGTGGCCAAAGTACTGAAGTTTCAGCTTCAGCATCAGTCCTCCAATGTACACCCAGGACTGATCTCCTTCAGGATGGACTGGTTGGATCTCCTTGCAGTCCAAGGGACTCTCAAGAGTCTTCGCCAACATCACAGTTCAAAAGCATCAATTCTTTGGTGCTCAGCTTTCTTCATAGTCCAACTCTCACATCCATACATGACCACTGGAAAAACCATAGCCTTGACTAGACGGACCTTTGTTGGCAATGTAATGTCTCTACTTTTTAATATGCTACATACACATTTATAAAGTTTTTTTTCCAGGCTGAAGAGTTGGACCTTATTCTTCTTGCTAATAAGAGAGAAACTTGATCAGATTGTTGATTTAAATAAATTTCTTATATAAAAAAAGATAAAATTTAGAAGTAATATTAATGGAAAATAAATTTATTCATCCATTTACTCATTTTTTAAACAATAATTTTTTGTGTCAACTTGTAGTTGACAGGGAGAATTCTAGGACCTGGAAATACTATAATTAATAAAACGGACAAAATATCCTCAGAGTTATCAAGTCCTGGTGGAGATAGTCAATATTAAAATACTGAAACAGATAAGTTCTATAATAATAATTTGTATAATAATTACTTACAATAGCATATGTAATATCTAAATATGTGGTGTGCTCAGTCCTCAGTCATGTCTGACTCGTGCCTGGCCCCATGGACTGCCAGGTTCCTCTGTGCATGGAATTTTCCAGACCAGAATACTGGAGTGGGTTGCCATTCCCTCTTCCACGGGATCTTCCTGACCCAGGGATCAAATCTGTGTCTCTTGCATCTCATACATGAGCAAGCAGACTCTTTACCTCTAGCACCACCTGGTAAGCACAATATTTAAGTATAAGAAATAAAGATAAAATATTTTTTTAAAAGGATAAATTACATTAGAATGCATTATAAGTACTGTGATAAAAAGTAAATCAAAGAAAACTGAGTCAGGATGGAGAGGTCAAATATAGGACATGTGAGAAAGAATGGTGTCAGAGACAAACATATGGTTTGACCTGAGAAATTTGAGGGATAGAATTGTCGTCAACTGAAATTGAGAAGCTTTTGTTAGGTCCAGATCATTTCTGTCCTTTACTGTGTGCATCTTTGCATGAAAAGCTAGTGGAGGTGATGTAATTTCAGTTGAGCTATTTCAAATCCTAAAAGATGATGCTGTGAAGGTGCTGCACTCAATATGCCAGCAAATTTGGAAAAGTCATCAGTGGCCACAGGACCGGAAAAGGTCAGTTTTCATTCCAATCTCAAAGAAAGGCAATGCCAAAGAATCCTCAGACTATTACTCTCATCTCACACTCAAGTAAAGTAATGCTCAAAATTCTCCAAGCCAGGCTTCAACAGTACATGAACTGGGAACTTTCAGATGTTCAAGCTGGATTTTAAAAAGGCAGAGGAACCAGAGATCAAATTGTCAACATCTGCTATATCATTGAAAAAGCAAGAGAGTTCCAGATAAATATCTACTTCTGCTTTATTGACTATGCCACAGCCTTTGACTGTGTGGATCACAATAAACCATGGAAAATTCTGGCAGAGATGGGAATACCAGACCACCTGACCTGTCTCTTGAGAAATCTGTATCCAGGTCAAGAAGTAACAGTTAGAACTGGACATGGAACAACAGACTGGTTCCAAATAGGAAAAGGAGTATTTCGAGGCTGTATATTGTCACCCTGCTTATTTAACTTATATGCAGAGTACATCATAAAAAGCGCTGGACTGGATGAAGCACAAGCTGGAATCAAGATTGCCGGGAGAACTATCAATAACTTCAGATACGCAGATGATACCACCTTTATGGCAAAAAGCAAAGAAGGACTAAAAAGCCTCTTAATGAAAGTGAAAGAGGAATGAAAAATTTTGGCTTAAAACTCAACATTCAGAAAACTAAGATCATGGCATCTGGTCCCATCACTTCATGGCAAACAGATAGGGAAACAGTGGAAACAGTGACAGACTTATTTTGGGGAGCTCCATAATCACTGCAGATGGTGGCTGCAGCCATGAAATTAAAAGACAATTGCTCCTTGGAAGAAAAGCTATGACCAACGTAGACAGCATATAAAAAGCAGACACACACACACACACACACATACAAAAGCAGAGACATTACGTTGCCAGCAAAGGTCCGTCTAGTCAAAGCTATGGTTTTTTCAGTAGTCATGTATGGACGAAAGTGTTGAACTATAAAGAAAGCTGAGCACCAAAGAAGTGATGCTTTTGAACTGTGGTGTTGGAAAAGACTCTTGAGATTTCCTTGGACAGCAAGGAGATCCTACTAGTCCATCCTAAGGTAAATCACTCCTGAATATTCATGGAAGGACTGATGCTGAAGCTGAAACTCCAATACTTTGGCCACCTGATGTGAAGAACTGACCCACTAGTAAAGACCTTGATGCTGGGAAAGATTGAAGGCAGGAGGAGAAGAGGATAACAGAGAATGAGATGATTGGATGGCATCACCAACTCAATGGACATAAGTCTGAGTGAATTCTGGGAGTTGGTGATGGACAGGGAGGTCTGACGTGCTGCAGTCCATGGGGTCACAAAGAGTCAGACACGACTGAGCAACTGAACTGAACTGAACTGAATTTGAGAAGTCTGCAATCAGATCAGGTTTTGAGTACAGAAATCAGGAGCTTCTTTGGGCCACATTACATTTTATATGTCTATTAGAAACCCAAGATGAAATGGTAAATAAGTGGTTTGATAAATGAGCCTGAACAACAGAGGAGAGGATAAGCTGAAATTTAAATTTTGGATCAATTAACTTAATTATGCCATTTTAAATGATGGGACCAGAAGAGATCATCAGGGGTATGAATAGAGGTAAAATTGAGAAAAGAGTCAATGAGCACACATGCCCTAGGGTATCCCTAGGTCAGAGGGATGAAGAGGGAGCAGTGAGGGAGATGGAGACGCAATGACCGTCCAGTGAGGAGACCAAGGGAGCTTGTGCCTTGCAAGCACTGTGGAGAAATGTTTTCAGGGAGAAAGAGTGATCAAATGCTACTAACAGGACAAATAAGAGGACAACTGAGAATTAATCATTGTTATTTAGCAAAATAGAGATGGCTGTTGACTTGGAAAAGTGCAGGTTGGGGGATTAATGAAGATTAAGCATCTCTGAAACAAATTTAGAAAAGGACTCCATATGTCTCATCTGCCTGAGACAATCTAGGTTTACATTAAACTTCACTAACAATTAATAACATTTATTTTTATTCTCAATAATATTATGGTTACCCAATGAATTATGTCATCACCTTACTTAAATAAAGAATGGAAGAAAATCAGTTATAGACAGTAAACAGACAACTTTCTGAAAAAGTTTTGCTGAAAGGGAGAATGAGAAAATAGGTAGAGAAGATTTGGGGTCAAGAGAGAGGATCTTTTGTTGGTATTTTTAGGAAAGTAGAATTTATGAAAGTGTTTTATGTTGATGGATGTGTTCATGAAGGAAATTTTGGTAATGCAGCAGAAACAAGAGAAAGTTCAGGGCGCTGTCTTTCGGTAGAAGAAAGAATCTGGTACACAAACGGAGCCTGAGCCTTCTCCAGGAGCACTGGCGCATCTTCAGCAACAGCAGAGATGGCAGAGGGAATTCGAGAGAGGAAACAGGACACACACTCAGGACCTAAAAGATGATGTGGTAAATGTTTTGAAGGTAGGAAAAGAGAGAAGATGTTATTAAGTAACTGTCTAGAAAGTCAACACAATAGGGATATACCAGAGCACTGGTGGATAGTGCTAAAAGGGATATTTTGGTCTAAATCATGAATTACTTACTTAGAGGATTATCACTGAAGTTCAGGTTAAATAACAATGAATGGGACAAAAGAGTTTAAAATGTAGAAAGGAACCAGCTCTTCTACAATGTGGGTTTTGAGGATGATAAAGGGTCACCCACAAAAGATCCCTCTAGGACTGTGATAAGACATGGTGTACCTTGAATCTTGAGTTTATGGAAGAGAAGTCCTGGGTGAGATGATGAATTAAGATTGAAAAACGTGTACTTTGTCATGATCTCCATATTTGTAGAAAGTTACAATAATTCTTACCAAAAAAGAATTGGAAATTCAGTAAGGATTAAGATGAACAACATAGATTTGAAAATTAGGCTCACAAACTGACTTTTGAAACTTGGACATGGATATTTTATAACAAGGAAGTTACAATATGTGGTAAAGTAAAGAATCCTAAAGAATTTCTATACTTTAGTTACATAATGGCTACCCTCTCCAGCGTTCTTGCCTGGAGAATCCCACGGACAAAGGGGCCTGGTGAGCCATAGCCCAGTTCAGTTCAGTTCAGTTGCTCAGTCATGTCCAGCTTTCTGTGACCCCATGGACTGCAACACGCCAGGCCTCCCTGTCCATCACCAACTCCCAGAGTTTACTTAAATTCATGTCCATCAAGTCAGTGATGCCATCCAACCATCTCATCCTCTGTCGTCCCCTTCTCCTCCTGCCCCCAATCCCTCCCAGCATCAGGGTCTTTTCCAATGAGTCAGCTCTTCTCATTTGGTGGCCAAAGTATTGGAGTTTCACCTTCAACATCAGTCCTTCCAATGAACACCCAGGACTGATCTCCTTCAGGATGGACTGGTTGGATCTTCTTGCAGTCCAAGGGACTCTGGAGAGTCTTCTCCAACACCAGAGTTCAAAAGCATCAATTCTCCGGTGCTCAGCTTTCTTTATAGACCAACTCTCACATCTCACATACATACTACTGGAAAACTATAGCTTTGACTAGACGGACCTTTGTTGGCAAATCAATGTCTCTGCTTTTTTAATACACTGTCTAGGTTGGTCATTACTTTTCTTCCAAGGAGTAAGCATCTTTTAATTTCATGGAGCGCAAAAAATGAAGTCAGTTTCCACTGTTTCCCCATATATTTACCATGAAGTGATGGGACTGGATGCCATGATCTTAGTTTTCTGAAAGCTGAGCTTTTTGAGTTGCAAAGAGTTGGACATGACTTAGCAACTTTCACATAAATTTTGATCGGATAAAACTAACACAGAAGTAAATAGAGCCATTTACCAAGGATATAGCAGAAGAAAAAGAGTTGTAGACACTAGTTTTTCTAAGACTTTGCCAGCCAAATAAGGTAAATAAATAAGGCAATATTTTAACTATAACAAGATGAAGACATTTTTGATAGTGTATTTTTAGAAAAAGAAGTAATGATACTTTTAATATGTCTGCCCATTTACCTTTTCCTTGATCTCATTCACTCCCATCTCTTTGGAGACCTTTACTGGATATATTATAAACTTAGTTCTATAAATAAAATAAATAATTCAAAATGTAGAAAAGTATACACATGCTAAGTTGCTTCTGTCATATCTGATTCTTTGGGCTATGGACTGTAGCAAGCCAGGCTCCTCTGTCTGTAGGATTCTCCAGACAAGAATACTGGAGTGGGTTGCCATGCCCTCCTCCAGGGGATCTTCCTGACCCAGGAATTTAATCCGTGTCTCTTATGTCTCCTGCATTGGCAGGCAGGTTCTTTACCACTGAGCCACCTAGGAAGCACAGAAAAGTATATAGATTATTCTAAATAAATAAAAGTAGGACTGAATATGATTTTTAAAATACTTTCAGTTAATATGGAGATTGTGCTATACACTTTGAAAATGGAATACTAAGCGTTGATGTTTATACTTAAATATACACATAACATAAAAATTAGGCTACAAAGGGATATTCTGACACAACTATATATTACAGGTTACATTGATATGTTTATGTGATATTCAAAATACATATGTCCGTGATTTATAAATATGAGCTAATTTTTAGATCAGGAGTGACAAATCACGAATCTTCATTATGGTAACGTGAACAGTTCTTTAAAACGGGTTTAACTTCCCACAAATTCTAGCCAGTTACTATCCTCTCTCCACACAAGATGCATGTTCACGTTCCACTAGAAGCCAAGCTCTGACTGACACAAACGATTGAAACAGCTTTAATTATACCCCTGTAAGCTGGAGTGGTTCTATAACCACAACTTGGGCAGAATATATTCTTTCATCCCACTCAGACTTGCTTAAGACCTCACAGGGGCCCCTGAGGCTTTTGTGTAAGGAATTTCAATAGGCAAATTTTGCTTTTGTTTTTTAAACACAAGGGTCTTTGGTTCACTACATCACATTTTTCCCCACTGTGTTATTCCCATGCTAATAAATGACTGAGAATAAGTCACCAGGGTTTTTTCCTGAGACTATATGAGAATATTAAGATTCTCCAGAAAGAGGCATGGCCCGAAAACCTTTAGGAAGTCCTTTTTTGACTTTGAGACCTGGAGGATTAGCTTTAAGAACTCCCAGAAGAAAAAGGGAGACACTTCTACCCCTCGTATCCGAGGTCCCTTGAGGCTCTAAATCTCATTTCTGGAATATCATGCAAGGACCCATCTAGTACATGGAAGAATCAGCTACCTCTTTGCAACTGTATTTCCAGAATACTGGAAACTGGAATGTTTCTCAACATCAGTCCCTCTACCCTTATCCTGTATATTGTGCAATATTTTTTTTTTTTCTTTTTATCTTACCAGTAAAACCAAGTGAATCTACTTTAATATAAGTCTTTGACTATAAAGGATCAAAAGGCAAAACAGTGACAAGAAAAAATACTTCTTTGATGTATTTTTTATATTTCTGAAAGCAAGAAAAAAAATAGTAAAGCTGAAATAGATTACTTACTTTTCAGTCTTAATCTCTGACAGGCAGTCTTTTTCAATAAAACTCAAACATGGAGTTAAAACAAAGATGGGGTGCAGAGAGAGTTATCATAGTTTTTAAGATTTTAATCTTCCCCCACTGATTTTGGAAGACCTAATTAACCTGCCTTCAGTAAGTGTTGGTCAGCAGTGTTTGCTAACAGGCCTGGAAACAATGAAAAACATCAAAGAGTAAATGGATTTTTAAGCAAGTATTTTTTTTAAAATTTCAACAGAGACAAAATGTTATCATTACAATGCAGTTTTAATTAAGCCTTAAATAACCGAGCTGTGCATCGCTATGGCTTCTCAAACCTGCCAACAAAGAGTCTGAACTGTGGCAATGAGTGAGTTACGACTCAGCGACTAAACTGCCGCTACCACCGTGCCAAAGTTAAAAAATATCTCTTAAAAAAAAAATCTCTTTATTGTGTTTCATTGGATCCAGTTGAAATGAAATTATTAAATAGACATATTTATTCAAACTGTGGTGCTTGGTGTACTTTAGTCAGTTCAGTTCAGTCGCTCAGTCATATCTGACTCTGCGACCCCATGGATTGCAGCATGCCGGGCTTCCCTGTCCATCACCAACTGCCTGAGCTTACTCAAACTCATGTCCATTGAGTCGGGAATGCCACCCAACCGTCTCATCCTCTGCCATCCCCTTCTCCTCCTGCCTTCAATCTTTCCCAGCATCAGGATTTTTTCCAATGTGTCAGTTCTTTGCATTAGGTGGCAAAGGTATCAGAGTTTCAGCTTCAGCATCAGTTCTTTCAATGTGTATTCAGGACTGATCTCCTTTAGGATGGACTGGTTAGATCTCCTTGCAGTCCAAGGGGCTCTGAAGAGTCTTCTCCAACATCACAGTTCAAAAGCATCAATTCTTTGGCGCTCAGCTTTTATAGTCCAACTCTCACATCCATACATGACTACAGGAAAAACCATAGCTTTGACTAAACGGAACTTTGCTGGCAAGATAATGTCTCTGCTTCTTAATATGCTGTCTAGGGTGGTCATAGCTTTTCTTCCAAGGAGCCAGCGTTTTTTAATTTCATGGCTGCAATCACCATCTGCAGTGATTTTGGAGCCCCCCAAAATAAAGTATCTCACTGTTTCCATTGTTTTCCCATCTATTTGCCATGAAGTGATAAACCAGATGCCATGATGTTTGTTTCTTGAAAGTTGAGTTTTAAGCCAGTTTTTTCACTCTCCTCTTTCACTTTCATCAAGAGGCTCTCTAGTTCTTTGCTTTCTGCCATAAGGGTGGTGTCATCTGTGTATCTGAGGTTACTGGTATTTCTCCCGGCAATCTTGATTCCAGCTTATGTTTCATCCTGCCCAGCATTTCGCATGATGTACTCTGCATACAAGCTAAATAAGCAGGGTGACAATATATAGCCTTGATGTACTCTTTACTCAATTTGGAACCAGTCTGTTGTTCCATGTCCAGTTCTAACTGTTGCTTCTTGACCAGCATACAGATTTCTCAGGAGGCAGGTCAAGTGGTCTGGTATTCCCATCACTTTAAGAATTTTCCAGAGTTTGTTGTGATCTACACAGTCAAAGGCTTTGGCATAATCAATAAATCAGAAGTATATGTTTTTCAGGTATTCTCTTGCTTTTTTGATGATCCAAGGGATGTTTGCAATTTGGTCTCTGGTTTCTCTGCAATTCCCAAAGCACATATTTTCAGAAATGAACTAAATTTCCAGTTAGTGAGAGTCAAAAGAACTCCCCCACCTTCATAAAAATTAAAATTAAAATGTCCTTATCTGTGATCCAGACCCAAGGGTCCACTAGACTTGTATGGAGCTGTTGGGGCAAAAAGCCAGAAATGTATCAAAAGACAGAAGCCTTGACCATAACTGCTCAGAATCACTTTACTTCAGTGCTCCAAAGTACTGCTGGCAACTGAGTTTTTTGGGTTTTCTCCCTTTCTCTTTCCTTGATCTCCTCTGGAGAGATGTTAATAATTTGGCAGTGGCAGTCCAAACAGAGGAAGTGCTAATTGCCAGTGAAAAAGCCATGTGTGAACCAAGTCTAACATAAAAGGTGAAAAGATTAATTTGCATGATAGTTAAATGTCCCTAAGTAGTCAGGAATTTACTTAATTGCATAATGAACCTCAGATGTTAGCCCTGCAATGAAAAGAGAAAGAATTATGAAAATAGCATTATTATAGTAGACTATATGGCCATTTCAAGACAGAGAAAAATGCCAATTCAATGTCCACACTGATAATTAAGTGATGTAACAACAGTACTTATTATTTATTATTATTATCATCATTGCCAGTACTTACTAGGAGTCAGACACTATGCTAAAGGCATTTCTTATGTTAGCTTATTTGATTAGCAGAATAATTCTGACATTAGCATTATAATCGCCATTTTATAGACCTAATTTTACAGAGCTATAATAATTTCATATTAAGTGGCAGAATCAAGCTTTCGATTTGCATCAGAATTAAACAGGTAAAGAAGGCTTTATCCAAGGCTATTGCAATAGGGGAAAGATTTAAAAACTGAATCTATGTTCAGTTCTCTAAAACATAAGTCTGGCCTGAGGAGAGTATCTTAGGCCAGTATGTTTGCTAATTGTTTTATCCAAACAGAAAGTAAACTTTTTCTGTTGTAAAAACTACACTTTTACAATTTGACAAAAAGTCAATCACACACAAAAAGTCAAATTGTAAAGACTGAAAAAAAGTGAAAGTGTTAGTCGCTCAGTCCTGACAGACTCTTTGCAACTCCATGGGCTATAGCCCGCCAGGCTCTTCTGTCCATGGGATTCTCCAGGCAAGAACACTGGTGTGGGTTATCATTTCATTTATTCCTTTCTCCAGGGGATCTTCCCGACCCAGGGATTGAACCCTAGTCTTCTGCATTGCCAGCAGATTTTTTACCAGTTGAGCTAAATTTGGAGCCCTCTGTAGTTAGGCTCTGCCCCCAGCCCCCCAGACTAGGAGGTAATCACCACCTCCCTCTACAATCTCACTTCAAAGACTAGGCTCCTGGGTCCTTGAAAAAGACATTACTGGGCTATAAAACTAGAAAGAGGCTTTTGAAAAAGATTTACATCTCAAAGGGGCAGAGGAAGGATTTACAATGATAAGTTTTCTAAAGTAAATGTTCTAAGAAAAGGGAACTCAGAGGTCCAGAGTCAGGAAGAAAATGGTCTGAAGTTTAGTCTAGCTGAGAGGAACTATAAAGGCTGTGTTAGTTAGCTATCTGAATCGAGTATCTTCCTCCTCAGTGCCTCCCACGCCATGCATATTTGAGAATTCATAGCAGGGAAGAAAGTAACCACAACGAAAAAAGATTTTTAAACTCCCTGGTGGTGGTGGTGGTTTAGTTGCTAAATTGTGTCCAATTCTTGTGACCCTATGGATTGTAGCCCACCAGGCTCCTCTGTCCATGGGATTCTTCAGGCAAGAAGATTCTTCAGGGAGGAATACTCCCAACCCAGGAATTGAACCTGGTTCTCCAGCATTGCAGGCAGATTCTTTACCAACTGAGCTACAAGGGAAGCCCTTAAACTCCCTATTTGGCTCAAATGGTGAAGAATTTGCTTGCAATGCAGGAGACTCGGGTTCGATCCCTGGGTCTGGAAGACCCCTGGTGAAGGGAATGGCAACCCACTCCAGTATTCTTGCCTGGAGAACCCCATGGATAGAGGAGCCTGGTGGGCAACAGTCCATGGGGTTGCAAAAGATTTGGACATGACTGAGCAAATAACACTTTCATTTAATCTTTGCTTCATTGAGTATCAGTTTCCCCCTATTTAAAATGAGATTTCTCTAGATTTGTGTATTGCAATCACACCGCTTAAAACCCTAGGGTGGGTGTTAAGAAGCCAGGAGAAACCAAAGATTGGTGGGAAAGTTGGGTGATGAGCTGGTAAATCCACAGCACCCTACTCTTGTCCCAAAGAGGACAGAGGGGACCGATTCAAGGTGGGGGGTGAGCTGAACTCCAAGAGCATGTGAAGATGGAGAGGCCCTGGAGTGAGAGCTGACTTTGACCCCCTCCTGGTTACCTTCATCATCTGTCACTGCTCCTGGGTACTTTTCCTGGCTCACAACTACCTCTTTAAAATGGACATACTACAAATAAAAATATAAGTAATTCAGCCTAAAATTGAGGAAGCTCAATAGCAAATAAATCTTTTCTTTAAATGATTAACTCAAAAAAAATAAAATAAAATAAAATGGACATACTCACTTCATTACCCGTTTATGAAAGAACAATTTCATGTCTTTACCTTACCTGTAGTTAGCTTGTACGTAGTAACTTGCATTTTTATCCTTGTGGCTCAGCTAGTAAAGAATCCACCTGCAATGTGGGAGACCTGGGTTTGATCCCTGGGTTGGGAAGATCCCCTGGAGAAGGGAAAGGCTACCCACTCCAGTATTCTGGCCTGGAGAATTCCATGGATCCATGGGGTCGCAAAGAGTCAGACACAACTGAGCAACTTTCACTTCACTTAAGATGTACAGACTGTGGTGCAAACCATCCCCTTTCCCATGAAGGAAGAATACTTTTCAGCAAGGCAATAATTCACATAATTTGCAAGTGAAATAGAGTGCGTGTCTATGGTCCTTGCCCCTCCATGTCCTCTGCCTGCCTTTTGTCTGTGGAAAAACTTTAGTCAAGAAATCAGTGTAATCAGAGAAGTGAGGACATGCAAAATAAAGGAAAACAGACCAAATAATAATAACGTAGTTATCAAGCATAGTCCTCAGTCCCTCCTCGAGAGCTATTAGATAATATTCGGAGCCAGATCCTCCGAAAGGGCTTATAGACACCGAAACTGCCATCAGGTGGAGAAGTTAAACTACATAATGACCAGACTGTAGCCACAACATAAGTGGCTACAATTTCGAGAACTGGGCTCAAAGAAATGGAAACAAGCCAATCCTGGAACTGAACTCTAACTGTACCCAAAACAATCAAGATGATGCCCATCAGACCACCAAAGACCAGTTTCACGGTGACTGTTGGAGCGGACTGTGCTGTTTCTGCATGTAGCCGCCTCCCTCAGCCTATAAAAGATCATACCCGCTGATTGTGGGCTGGGGGGAGTCAGTCTTTGGACAGTCGTCACCCCAATACCCCCATCCCAGCTCTATCCCATTTTCTGTTGCAGGCATCTGAAATAAAGCGAACTTTTGTTTCCACCAACTTGACCTCTTTATTTCTGTTTGAGAAGCTGGACGCCGCCTTTTGGTAATGCAAGTTGATGCTAATAAATTTTTTATAAATCAATTGTATGCTGGTAAACTCACTGTTGAAAAAGAGAGAAAAAAAAAGCACCCTTCATTTAGGCCACGTGATGATTTCCATGCTGTAAACATTCCCACTCTGGGTATATTATCAGTGTGATGTCACTGAACATAGAATTGGGAAGGCAGATGATATAAATCCACACTAACACTCCACCAGTTTTAGTGATATGAAAAAAAAAAAAAAAAAAAACAGAAGTTCACGTGTGCTTGTCTTTTCTCATGCATTTCAGGACCATATTCCTTCAAGAAAAGAAAGCAGTGAGTACGCGGGAATTTAATCTTTGAACTTTAGTCACTCCTTTAAAATTCGACAGCAGACAGAACTTATGTTCAAGACATTTTTATGTTGTCGGTTTTTTGTTTCTGTTTTTTTTACTATAAAAACACATTTAATACTTTGATGACATTGGCAATATGGCTGGATATGGTCTGGAGAGAGAACAGTGAGTGAAATTTCAGCCTGAAGGTAGTTCCGCCTTAGAGCTAATGTGCATTTTGTGTACTTAATGTACTCTCCTGACCCATTTCAGAGTCTCAGGAAGCAAAATCTAATCATCCTCCCATTATCTTAGGAAGATTGGTTTTGATACATCTGCCTCACGAAAGATAGAAGCAGGGCTGTTTTGACTCACCAGCAACATCCACCCATGTGGGACCAAACCATCCTCTGGAAGATGTTGGATCAATGTGTGCTAAGTCTTTTCAGTTGTGTCCAACTCTGCAACTGTGAACCTTCAATATTTTGGCCACCTGATGCGAAGAACTGAGTTGTTGGAAAAGACCCTGATATTGGGAAAGATTAAAGGTGGGAGGAGAAGAGGATGACAGAGGATGAGATGGTTGGATGGCATCACCGACTCCATGGACATGAGTCTGAGTAAGCTCCAGGAGTTGGTGATGGACAGGGAGGCCTGGTGTGCTGCAGTCCGTGGGGTCACAAAGAGTCTGAATGAGCCACTGAACTGAGTCCACTCCAGGCTCCTCTGTCCATGGGATTTCGCCCAGCAAAAATATTGGAGTGAGTTGCCATGCCCTCCTCCAGGGGAATCTTCCTGACCCAGAGATCGAACTCGCACCTCTTCTGTCTCCTGCATTGGCAGGCAGGTTCTTTGCCCCTAGCATCACCTGTGAAACCCTGTGAGTAGTGTGTCAGTTATTCTGCAGAATTTCTGTTTTAAATAAAAACACTTAGCTTTGCATTTTCCTGAAAAGACAGGATAGTAAAAAAACAGGAGGAATCTTCCCACAATATATATATGTATCAAATCATTACGCTGTACACTTTAAATCCTTTACAATTTTATTTGCCAATTATAACCTGATAAAGCTGAATAAAAATAAAAGAAACAAGATGTGTCCTTGAGAATTAATGATGAAAAGACAGAGGCAAAAAAGGAATTCCATGAGGATTCTTAACAACACACTCAAAAGTCCTGGCAAACAGCCTGGCAGTCAAACGGCCTGGCAAAATGACATTGGCCTCCTCCCTTCCTGTCCTCTGGCCCAGTGTTCTCAACATTAACCTGCACTGGAACTGCACTGAAGGCTTGTTAAAACTGACACTGCTGGCCAAAGTCCCCAGTTTATTGGATGTTGTCTTGGAACCTGCATTTTTAAGAAGCTTCCAGATGATGTGTATGTGCTGGTTAGAGGTGCTTGCTCTTAGAAGCTTGGCTCTGATACTACCACCCAAATCTTAGTATTTATTGGTCCAAGGGCAGGAGAATTAGAAACATATTTTATAGGAGGGAGGGATGAGGAGAAAGATACTTCAGTTAGCAGCTTCTGGGCCATCCAGCTAGAATGCTTTCCTTTCATTCTCACTTTCATTAGATATGTTCAAACTTGGGGCTACAACACTGACAAAAAGCATGATTTCATGACCCAGATGACCACAATATGTGATCACTCACCTAGAGCCAGAATCCTGGAATGTGAAGTCAAGTGGCCCTTAGGAAGCATCACTATACACAAAGCTAGTGGAGGTGATGGAATTCCAGCAGAGCTATTTCAAATCCCAAAAGATGATGCTGTGAAAGCACTGCACTCAATATGCCAGCAAATTTGGAAAACTCAGCAGTGGCCACAGGACTGGAAAAGGTCCTTTTTCATTCTAATCCCAAAGAAAGGCAATGCCAAAGAATGCTCAAACTACCCCACAATTGTACTCATTTCACCTTATAGCAAAGCAATGCTCAAATTTCTCCAAGCCAGGCTTCAACAGTACCTGAACCGTGAACTTTCAGATGTTCAAGCTGGATTTAGAAAAGACAGAGGAACCAGAGATCAAATTGCCAACATCCGTTGGATCATCGATAAAACAAGAGAGTTCCAGAAAAACATCTATTTCTGCTTTATTGACTATGTCAAAGCCTTTGACTGTGTGGATCACCTCAAACTGTGGAAAATTCTGAAAGAGATGGGAATACCAGACCACCTGACCTGCCTCCTGAGAAATCTGCATGCAGGTCAAGAAGCAACAGTTAGAACTGGACATGGAACAATAGACTGGTTCCAAATTGAGTAGGGAGTATGTCAAGTCTGTATAGACTTCCCTGGTGGCTCAGATGGTAAAGCATCTGCCTGCAATGTGGGAGACCTGGGTTCGATCCCTGGGTTGGGAAGATTCCCTGGAGAAGGAAATGGCAACCCATTCCGGTATTCTGGCCTTTAAAACCCCATGGACGGTGGAGCCTGGTAGGCTACAGGCCATGGGATCGCAAAGAGTCGGACACGACTGAGCGACTTCACTTCACTTCACTTCAAGGCTGTGTATTGTCACCCTGCTTATTTAACTTATATGGAGAGTACATCATGTGAAAAGCCAGGCTGGATGAAGCATAAGCTGGAATCAAGATTGCTGGGGGGAAATATCAATAACTTCATATATGCAGATGACACTACCCTTATAACAGAAAGCAAAGAAGAACTAAAGAGCCTCTTGATGAAAATGAAAAAGGATAGGGAAAAAGTTGTCTTAAAACTCAACATCAGAAAAAAAAAAAAGTTGGCTTAAACTCAATATTCAGAAAACTAAAATCATGGCATCCAGTCCCATCACTTCATGCCAAATAGATGGGGAAACAATGGAAACAGTTGAGTTTTAAGACAACTTTTTCCCTCTCCTTTTTCATTTTCATCAAGAGGCTCTTTAGTTCTTCTTTGCTTTCTGTTATAAGGGTAGTGTCATCTGCATATATGAAGTTATTGATATTTCCCCCCAGCAATCTTGATTCCAGCTTTATTTTGGGGGGCTCCAAAATCTCTGCAGATAGTAACTGCAGCCATGAAATTAAAAGACACTTGCTCCTTGGAAGAAAAGCTATGACCAACCTAGGCAGCATATTAAAAAGCAGAAACATTATCTTGCCAGCAAAGGTCCATTTGGTCAAAGCTATGGTTTTTTCAGTAGTCATATATGGATGTGAGAGCTGGACTATGAAGAAAGTTGAGCACCAAAGAAGTGATGCTTTTGAACTGTGGTGTTGGAGAAGACTCTTGAGAGTCCCTTGGACTGCAAGGAGATCCAACAAGTCCATCCTAAAGGAAACCGGTCCTGAATATTCATGCTGAAGCTGAAACTCCAATACTTTGGCCACCTGATGTGAAGAACTGACTCATTGGAAAAGACTCTGATGCTGGGAAAGATTGAAGGCAGGAAAAGAGGGGGACGACAGAGGATGAGATGGTTGGATGGCATTACCAACTCAATGGACATGAGTTTGAGTAAGCTCAGGGAGCTGCTGATGGACAGGGAAGCCTGGTGTGCTATAGTTCATGGGGTCACAAAGAATCAGACAGGACTGCATGACTGAACAGAGCTGAACTGAACTGATGTGCTTAAAAAAAAAAAAACTATGTTTTTTCAGAGTGCTTTCATATACCTCACATTGTCTAATTCTCAAACAAGTTATAGGGGACTTCCTTAATGGTCCAGTGCTTAAGACTTTGCCTTCCAATGTGGGCAGTATGGGTTCAATTCCTGGTCAGGGAGCTAAAATCTCATATGCCTCAGGGCCAAAAAATAAAACAGAAGCAATATTGTACCAAATTCAATAAAGACTTTAAAAATGGTCCACATTAAAAAAATAAAAATAAAAAAACTTTAAAATGAAACTAGCTATAATTATTCTCATTAAAGAAAAAAAATACTCTAGAGATAAATGAGTCTATGGTTTTCCTAGTTCTGAGTTCCAGAGATGGGATCATTACCTAAGTTTTCTCACTGCTAATTTAGTACTGTTTTTACTGCATCACTACTGCTTTTAAATAAGACAAACATCAGATATTAGGGTTGCACAATGAGTCCATGAATATGAAAGTAATGAGCCCTGACATCAGAACTGACATTGGGGTGAAGGAAGTGAGACAACTGTCTCAGACACATAATCACAGGGGACTCCAGAGAACACAATAATCAAGAAAACAATGATGTAATATTATTGAAGTCAAAATTGCTGCAAAAATTAATCATAAGTAAGGTCATCATAAAAACAGGCCATTTGTCTGTCTCACAGTTGGTATTCTGATGCAATGGAAATGGAGTTGTTGTGTGTGGGAACATTTCCAACCAGACCATAGTCCCTGGACCCAGCCATATAGGGTTGAGACTGTCAACAACAGTGTGTGAACAGATTGGACAACATGACTCTTGATAAAGACTCTTTATTCAAAGTCCTGCCTGTTGATTTTAGGGCTTATATGATCCTTTTCTACTGAATTTAAAATATGTGAGGATATTTTGATAAATGTATACAAGGCACACATTGTTTTGCTTCCTGCTACCAAATAGGTCAGTTCTATTTTTTAATGTTTTACTTCCTTTGTTTATTTACTTTTGGCAATAAGTCAGTGCTTAAAGGGTTAACTCTTATTTTTTAACATTTTGTTTCATTTATTCATTTATTTTGGGTCTTGTGGCATGTGGGATCTTAGTTCCCCACCCAGGGATCTAGTTTGTGCTTCCTGCATTGGAAGCCTGGAGTCTTAACCGTTGGACCACCAGGGAAGTCCCTGGATTAATTCTGATAAATGGAGATTTTTGGAGTTTCTGTTTAGATCTGAAAAACAAGGAGAAGGAGGAGGGAAACTAATTTATGTCTAATGTGAAAGAAAGTCTGTAGTTATGTACCCACTTGGATAATGTCAGTCTGCAGGAAGAATTCTCCAGGAAGAATAATGACTTTGAAAAATGATTTGACTTCTCAGCTCAGCCGTGGTGATTTGGCCACTCAGGTTCACAATTCCCAAAGCTCGCCAAAGAAAAGGAGTGTCTGAGGTGGGGCATTTCTGGCATCACGGATGTGAGATGTAAAATTATTTTAAAACATGTTCATTTGGCTCATGTAGCTGATTACAGTCTAACATTTCACGGTCTGTGGATTTAAAATCTTTGTTTCTGCAAGTGCTTTGTTTACTCCTGGTGGAGTTCTCTTGTAGACACTTTTCTATTTTAACATAAATGATTTTGACAGAAGAGCCTGCACGAGGTTTTCTAATTCTCTGACCACTTCTCCCTCACCACTCTCACTTCAACTCTTCAATTTCGTACATAATCAAGGTAATTACAACTGTCATCGTTAGTGTCAGTTTAATGAGGAAAATCATTTCCTGGGTGCTTTTTAATAATGCAGATTCCCAGCCTCCATTCTCTTATTGATACTCTAAATTCACTAGACCTGGGATAAAAACCAGTCATCTGCATTTTTAACAAAACTCTGATGTTTATAATATATTTGGTGACCCATAGGTCAAGCTCCCTGGGAAGCAGACTCTGCATCAAAGATTTGCCCGCAGAAAACTTATTGGGAAATGCTACTGGGATCAGGTCCTATGGTGAAGGGGCAAGAGGGCAGAGGGAGAAGGTGTGCAGTGGCATTGGGCATCCTTCGAAACCCTGGCACTGTGATGGGTCTTCAGAGATGCTGGGAGTGGTATAGAGATGGAGACATTTTTCATTCATCTCCACCAAGAGGTCACTGTATATATGCTGCTATGAGGAAGGAGGCCCAGTGCTGGGTGAGGCCAAGTGCTTTTCTAAGAGCAAGGGAGTTGAACAGCAACCGGCATCTGGGCTGCGCCACGATAGCGCCCAGCCAGGACTCAGATGGGACCTCTTGGCAAGTACTGGCCAATAGACCATGGTCAGTGACAAGTTCACATCTAAGCTGGACAGGTTAAGAGCAGGCATCTGGTTCCTTAGCTGCTTCTTTTGACCCGCATCCTCTAGACAACACAGCTATAATACTGTAGGGTCTCCATGACCCCTGGGTTCCTGAGTACCAACATAGAACCGATCCCCTGAGCCAATTTGCAGTGGAAATGCAACATGGACTAGATAAAACCAAGTGATTTCAAGTTACCTGGATTTCTTTTTTTAATTGATTTTGGGCTGTGCTGGGTCTTGGTTGCTTTGTGGGCTTTTCTCTAGTTGCGGCAAGCAGGGGCTATCTTCATTGCCGAGCAGGGGCTCTTCTCCAGCACGTGGGCTCAGCGGTTGTGGGTCTCAGGTTCTAGATCACAGACTCAGTGGTTGAGGCACACGAGCTTAGTTGCTCCATGGCATGTGGGATCTTCATGGATCAGGGATCCAACCTGTGTCTCAGGCATTGGCAGGAGGATTCTTTACCCCTGAGCCAGGAGGGAAGCCCACGCTTCCGGATTTCAGCATTAGCTTTTGACTACAGCATTGTCTAGGCTAACCTTACTAAAACAATGACCAGGCTGCAGTCATCCAGTAAACTGCATTGGGGCAGAATTATCTAGTGACATTTACCATCAGACTGAAACTACACGGTAAGGCGCTCACCGAGTTCAGAGTTTGTAGAAATGATGTCTCAGGAAAGCAGATAACAATTCCCGGATGACAAAGGGGACTTTCTGTCTGTCCTATCAGATTGGATGACACTCAGGTTGCCCACCCACCTCGGCCACCTACTATAAAAAAGATAAAGCCTACCCTTTATTATACTTAAAACATGATAAAGAGAAATCATATCAGTGTGTTGTCCTATGTAAGAGTAAATACAACAAAACAAAACAGAATCTTCCCTGCTGCCCAAAGAGGCAGGCGACTTTCCAACCTCTCGTTTTCTTTTCTTTGTATATTTATGGTTTGCTTTATAAAAGCTGTGACAATATGATGGTACATAGTATTGAAATCACAAAAAAATATGAACAAATATTTACAGCAAGACACACCCACAATGGAAATACTTCCTTCAAAACTAGTTACATGTGATGATCAGAGTCTATATGCACAAATATTGCTAAAACTATGGGTTCTTTTTTTGGCTGGAGGAGGGGGACAGGGAGGGAGGGACAAGAAAAAGAAAGCACTCCCAACTCCTTAAAAGTAAATGGTTGTTTAATGAAAATGAAGGCCTTAACAGAAAAATGAGTTGACACGTTTCTGACTGTTGTAAGCATCTCAGGGATGGCACAGGGGTTCCTGTGGACAGGAAGGGTCCAGGCCCTCACCTGCCCTTAGGGAAGGCTCAGCCCTCCATTTTCTAAGAGAATTTTCTTTAGCTAATTTGTAGCAAATTATTTCTCTGTCCCTAACACTGTAAACATCTTGCCTGTTCTATAGCCCAAGATTTTTTTTTTTTTTTGTCTTTTTCCTTAAGGGCCTTGGAGCTATCTCTTTAAAATGTAAAGGTCAAGGAAAATAGCATCTCATTCAACCTGTCTCTCTGAGTTTTAAGCTAGGTACCCTCCTCCAAGTTACAGAGAGCCATGGAGATGGCAGATTTTTTTATTTCCTTTGGATAAAGGCAACTAAGGAACACAAGTGGCCACTTGATTGCCATGTGAAGCTCGGATGAACTATGTGTTCCAAGGAGGACTGTCAGTTCATGAGACTTGATGATGACATAATTTATCTTAAGAACTTGTAAGGAATGGGTTGTAGCTGTCCAGCTCTCAGAAAAGATGAAATTTCTTTCCGTCTTTGCAATCCCTTTATTGGATTTCTTGTCATGTGTGTCACAATCTGGTTTAATGGTTATTCAATAACAAGATGGTTTAATCCGCCTCTGCGTTTGTGGAAAAAATACACTAGGCTTCCAGGAGGTTTTCCTCTCTTTATTTTCCCCAACACTTATAATATAAACTGTTATAGGGAAAAAATGGCTCCTGATCAATTATTCTAAAATGAATTAATCATTGTTTTGTACATCTTCTGGTTTTTAGCTGTCAGACCCAGCAACCCCATAAGTCAAGCAATCACATTTAATCACGCAGGACTGGCTGGCGCACCTACATACCTTGAGAGTGTTCTCAGAATATTTGATTAACCTTGATTTAAATAGTCAATGAGCACTTCAATGAAATGATTTTTATACTTGTAATAGATAATTAATGTCAACCTACATTATATTTTTTCCAGATGAAAATTTTCTTTGCTCATGTTTCGGAACTTGGCAATCTAGGACTTTGGCATTCAGTCTGCACTGGGGCCACCCACGGATTGAGGGGCTCCCACTGCAGTCACACAGTGGGAAAACATCTTAGGATTGTCCATGAGCGTTTGTCTCACGCCCTTGTGAAGGTGTAGTGGCCATCTAGTGAGACTTAAATCGTCAAAAGTAGGTAGAGGCCCACCTCTCACTGCACTATTTTTTGATGACCTTCTGTTTATTTCACTGGTGAAGGGGTGATCCCCTGCGTGCATGAGTGCTAAGTTGCTTCAGTCATGTCTGACTTTGTGACCCCATGGACTGTAACCTGCCAGGCTCCTCTGTCCCATGGAATTTTCCAGGCAAGAATGCGAGAATGGCTTGCCATCGTCCTATTCCTGGGGAATCTTCCCAATCCAGGGATCGAACCTGCATCTCCTGTGTTTCCTGTATTGGCAGGTGGATTCTTTACCACCAAGCCACTTGGGAAGCCCTGATGACATCAAGGCAGCACTTAAAATTTTAGGTTTTACAACACACAGTTCTAAATCAAGAGTCTGGATTTGTACTTAACAAGGAATTAAGTTATTTGGATACCTGGTATATCTTAGAAAAGCTAATTGAAACTACATTATGATACCATTAGCCGGAAGGATTTTGCTGTTATTATTGTTCTGTTTTTTATCTTTTTGTATACTAGTTAAGATGGTGAAATAAGTAGATGCACTTCCTTGTATGTATGTGCATATATGTATGTATCTATCTAAATACTTATCTACAAAAATGAATACATTAAAAAATACCCCAAGGAACAAAGTCATATATCTTTAGTGCCATTTAATTCCATTTGGGAATCAAAACAAATTGTAAATTACCTGATTCTTCGTCAAAGGCTTTTTAACCATTAACTAGTCACTAAAATCTTCATTCTTCTCTGAGTATATGCAAAATTTCAATACTATTGCAAAATGATTGAGGTGAATATATATTGGAGAAGGTTAACCAAAGAGATTGACATGGGAGAAGCATATTTCAAATTTTAAACTTAACTGGCCTTAAAACCATGCACATATTCACTATTATATATTAAAAGGTGTTTATATTCAAAAGATCATTATTTTTTTCTTTTTAATTTATTTTTTTTTTATTGAAGGATAATTGCTTTACAGAATTTTGTTGTTTTCTGTCAAACCTCAATATGAATCAGCCACAGGTATAGATACATCCCCTCCCTTTTGAACCTCCCTCCCATCTTCCTCCGCATCCCACACCTGTAGGTTGATACAGAGCCCCTGTTTGAGTTTCCTGAGTCATACAGCCAATTCCCATTGGCTATCTATTTAGCATATGGTAATGTAAGTGTCTACGTTACTCTTTCCTACATCTCACACTCTCCTCCCCTCTCCCCATGTCCATAAGTCTATTCTCTATGTCTGTTTCTCCCCTGCTGCCCTGTAAATCAATTCTTCAGTATGATTTTTCTAGATGAAGTGAGTCAGAAAGAGAAAGGTAAATATCGTATTCTAATACATATATATGGAAACTAGAAAAATGGTACTGAAGAACTGATTTACATTTTGAGTCAGTTCTGATGAGGTGGATGAACCTAGAACCTATTACACGAGAGAAGTGAGTCAGAAAAAGAAAGATAAATACCACATTCTAATGCACATATTTGTTCATCCACCTCATCAGAACTGACTCAAATGAGTTTCTATAGCTGAGTAATACTCCATTGTGTATAAGCACCATGACCTCTTTATCCATTCATCTGTTGATGGACATCTAGGTTGCTTCCATGTTCTAACTATTGTAAAATAGTGCTACCATGAACAATGAGATACATGTATCTCCTTCAATTTTGGCTTCCTCAGGGCATATGCCTAGGAGTGGGATTGCTGGGTCATCTCCATACCATCTTCCATAGTGGCTGCATCAATTTACATTCCCACCAACAGTGCAAGAGCATTCCCTTTTCTCCACACCTCTCCAGCATTTATTACTTGTAGACTTTTTGATGATGGCCATTCTGACCAGTGTGAGGTGATATCTCATTGTGGTTTTGATATGCATTTCTCTAATAATGAGTGATGTTGAGTATCTTTTCATGTGCTTGTTAGCCATCTGTATGTCTTCTTTGGAGAAATGTCTGTTTAGGTCCTTTCCCCACTTTTTGATTTGGTTGTTTCTTTTTGCTGGCATTGAGTTATATGAGCTGTTTGTATATTTTGGAAATTAATCCTTTGTCAGTTGTTTCATTTGCTATTATTTTCTCCCATTCTGAGGGTTATCTTTTCACCTTGCTTATAGTTTCCTTTGCTGTGCAAAAGCTTTTAAGTTTAATCAGGTCCCACTTGTTTACTTTTGTTTTTATTTCCGTTACTCTAAGAGGTGGGTCATAGACGATCTTGCTTTGATTTATGTCGTTGAGTGTTCTGCCTATGTTTTCCTCTAAGAGTTTTATAGTTTCTGGTCTTACATGCAGGTCTTTAATCCAGTTTGAGTTTATCTTTTTGTATGGTGTTAGGAAGTGTTGTAATTTCATTCTTTTACATGTGGCTGTTCAGTTTTCACAGCACCATTTATTGAATAGGCTGTCTTTGCCCCGTTGTATTTTCTTGCCTCCTTTGTCAAAAATAAGGTCCTGTAGGTGCATGGGTTTATTTTTGGGCTTTCTATCTTGTTCCATTGGTCTTTATTTCTGTTTTTGTGCCAGTACCATACTGTCTTCATGACTGCAGCTTTGTAGTATAACCTGAAGTCAGGAAGGTTGATTCCTCCAGCTCCATTCTTCTTTCTCAAGGTTACTTTGGCTTTTGGGGGTCTTTTGTGTTTCATATGAATTGTGAATTTTTTTTTTTTTAGTTCTGTGAAAAATGTCTTTGGTAATTTGATAGGGATCGCATTGAATCTGTAGATTGCATTTTGGCATATAGTCATTTTCACAGTATCGATTCTTCCTATCCAGGAACATGGAATATCTCTCCATCTGTTTATGTCGTCTTGGATTTCTTTCATCACTCTCTTATAATTTTCCGTGGACAGTTCTTTTGTCTCCTTAGGTAAGTTTATTCCTAGATATTTAATTCTTTTTGTTCCAATGGAGAATGAGATTGATTCTTTAATTTCTCTTTTTGATTTTTCATTGTTAGTATAAAGAAATGAAGTGATTTCTGTGTATTGATTTTGTATCCTGCAACTTTGCAAAATTCACTGATTAGCTCTAGGAATTTTCTGATAATATCTTTAGGGTTTTCTATGTATAGTACCATGTCATCTGTAAACAGTGAGAGCTTCTTTTCCAATCTGGATTCCTATTATTTCTTTTGCTTCTCCAATTGCTGTAGCTAGGACTTCCAGAACTATGTTAAAAAACAGTGGTGAAAGTGGGCACCCTTATCTTGTTCCTGATCTTAGGGGAAATGCTTTCAGTTTTTCACCACTGAGAATAATGTTTGCTGAAGGCTTATCATATATGGCCTTTACTATGTTGAAGTAGGTTCCTTCTATGCCCATTTTTTGAAGAGTTTTAATCATGAATGGGTGATGAATTTTGCCAAAGGCTTTTTTTGCATCTATTGAGATTATGGTTTTTATCTTTCAATTTGTTAATATGGTGTATCACATTGATTGATTTCCATATATTGAAGAACCCTTGCATCCCTGGAATAAACCCAACTTGATCATTCATAGTGTATGAGCTTTTTGATGTGTTGCTGAACTCTGCTAAAATTTTATTGAAGATTTTTGTATCTATGTTCATTAGTGATGTCGGCCTATAGTTTTCTTTTTTTGTGTTGTCTTTGTCTGGTTTTGGTATTAGGGTAATGGTGGCCTCATAGAATGAGTTTGGAAGTATTCCTTCCTCTGCAATTTTTTGGAAAAATGCATAGGCATTAGCTCTTCTCTAAACATTTGATAGAATTCTCCTGTGAAGCCATCTGACCCTGGGCTTTTGTTTTTGGGGAGATTTTTTTATCACAGCTTCCATTTCAGGGCTCGTAATTGAATTGTTCATAATTTCTATTTCTTCCTGGTTCAGTCTCAGAAGATTGAACTTTTCTAAGAATCTGTCCATTTCTCCCAGGTTATCTATTTTATTGCTATTTAGTTGTTCATAATAGTCTCTTATAATCCTTTGTATTTCTGCATTGTCTGCTGTAAGCTCTCCTTTATCATTTCTAATTTTGTTGATTTGATTCCTCTCTCTTGTTTTCTTGATGAGTCTGGCTAAAGGTTTGTCAATTTTGTTTATCTTCTCAAAAAAACAGCTTTTAGTTTTACTAATCTTTACTATTGTTTCTTTCATTTCTTTTTCACTTATTTCTGCTTGGATCTTTATGATTTCTTTCCTTCTACTAATTTTAGTTTTTTTCTTGTTGTTCTTCTTCTTTTTCCAGTTGTTTTAGGTGTAAAGTTAGATTGTCTATTCAATGTTTTTCTTGTTTCTTGAGGTAGGATTGTATTGCTATAAACTTCCCTCTAAGGACTGCTTTTGCTGCACCCCATAGGTTTTAAGTTGTTGTGTTTTCATTGTCATTTGTTTCTAGAAATTTTTTAATTTCCGTTTTGATTTTTTCAGTAACCTGTTGGCTATTTATAAACATATTGGTTAATCTCCTTGTGTTTGTGTTTCTTACAGTTTTTTTTTTTTTTTTTTCTTGTAATTGATATCTAATCTCATAGTGTTGTGGTCAGGAAAGATGCTTGATATGATTTCAATTTCCTTAAATTTACTGAGGTTTGATTTGTGAACCAAGATGTGGTCTATCCTAGGGAATGTTCCATGTGCACTTGAGAAGAAGGTATATTCTTATGCCTTTGGATGGAATGTCCTGAAGATATCAATGAGATCCATCTCATCTAATGTATCATTTAAGACTTGTGTTTCCTTATTAATTCTCTGTTTTGATGATCTGCCCATTGGTGTGAGTGGGGTGTTAAAGTATCCTACTATTATTGTGTTACTGTCAGTTTCTCCTTTTATGTCTGTTAGTGTTTGTCTTATGCACTGAGCGGCTCCTGTGTTGGGTGCATAGACATTTGCAATCGTTATGTCTTCCTCTTGGACTGATCCCTTGATCATTATGTAGTGTCCTTCCTTATCTCTTGTAATTTTGTTTGTTTTAAGGTCTATTTTGTCTGATATGGGGATTGCTACTCCAGCTTTCTTTTGCTTCTCATTTGCATGGGATATATTTTTCCATCCTCTCACTTTCAGTCTATATGTGCGTTGAGGTCTGAAGTGGATTTCTTGCGGACAGAATATATATGATTCAGTCTTCTGCTTCAGATATTCTGCTATTGATTCCTTCTAGAGTATTTTTAATGTCAGTAATTGTGTGGTTTGTCTCTGCATGTTTATTCTTTAATTCTTCTAGGTCTTTGTTCATTGATTCTTGGGTTTTCTCCCTGTTCTTTTCAAGGTTTTTGATCATCTTTACTACCATTATTCTGAATTCTTTTTCAGGTAGTTTGCCTATTTCCTCTTCATTTATTTGGAATTCTGTGTTTCTAGTTTGTTCCTTCATCTGTGTAGTATTTCCTTACCTTTTCTTTCCTTCCTTCTTCCTTTCTATTTTTCTTTCTTTCTTTCTTTTAACTTATTGTATTTGAGGCCACCTTTTCCCAGGCTTCAAGGATAAATTCTTTCTTCCTCTTGGTTTCTGCCCTCCTAAGGTTAGTCCAGTGGTTTGTGTAAGCTTCATATAGGGCGAGATTTGTGCTGAGTTTTTGTTTGTTTTTCCTCTGATGGGCAAGGCTAAGTGAGGTGGTAATCCTGTCTGCTGATGATCTGGTTTGTATTTTTGCTTCATTGGTTTTTTAGAGGAAGCATCCTGTATAGGGTGCTGCTGGTGGTTGGATGATGCAGGGTGTTGTATTTCAGTGGTTTCCTTTGTGTGAGTTCTCAGGATTTGATACCCCTTAGGGTTAGTTCTCTGGTAGTCTAGGCTCTTGGAGTCAGTGCTCCCACTCCAACGGCTCAGGGCTTGATCTCTGGTCAGGAACGAAGATTCCACAAGTCATTTCTTATAGCATTAAGTGAGATTAAAACAAATATCCAAAAATAAGAAAACAAAGATGAATTCCAGACAAATGGGGTTAATAAGTTAGGCAAATAATAATTAAAACAACAAAATATATGCATATACATTTACACCCACGAGCAAAGTCAAAACAGTACAACAAAAAAGTACAATAGATTGACCCAGTGAACAAAGGAAACCAAAAATTATATCTACCAGAACAAAACTAACTAAAACACAAACTGGAAAACAAAGCTAAAGCAAGGTGCCAATTGGGGAATAAAGCAATGAAAATAAAACTAACAAATATGTTGAGAGGAAAGGAAAGAACAAAAAGAAAGAAAGAATAGATATGCAAAGTTACATAAAGGTAGATGAAGAAGATTTATATACATTAAAGATTAACTGCAAGGGGAAAAGAACAGTAGGAAAGGCAAAAAAGGAATAAATGTAAAAAATATATAATAGGTTTAAAAAATTAAAACTATAAAAAAGCAAAAAGAGAAAAAAATGGAAAAAGAAAGGAAAAAAGGCAAACTCTATAGAACTGCAAAAGCCCAACATAGAGGCAGAGGTTTATAACAACAATAAAAAGTGTGAATTAGTATACAATATACACCCATAAGCAAAATCAAAACAGTCCAACTAAAATAAAGCAAAATAGATTCACCCAGAAAACAAAGGGAAATTATGTTTACCCAGCAAACAAAAATTATGTCTACCAGAACAAAACTAACTAAAGTGCAAACTGGAAAACAAAACTAAGCAAGGTACAAATTGGGGAATAAAGCAATGAAAATAAAACTAATAAGTATGTTGAGAGGAAAGGAAAAAAAGAAAAGAAATAAAGAATACATATGCAAAGTTAAATAGAGGTAGACAAAGAAGATTTGTATATATTAAAGATTAACTGCAAGGGGAAAAGAAGAGTAGAAAAACCAAACAATGGAATAAATGTAGAAAAAAATAATAATAGATTTAAAATATTAAAATTAAGAAAAGAGAGAGAAAAAAAAAGAAAAGTCCCCAGAATTGCAAAAGCCCAACATAGAGGTAGAGGTTTATAAGAACAATAAAAAATGTAACTGAGGAAAAAATGATTAAAAAAAAAAAAGCTCAAAAACTTAATTAGATTTCATAGTGCCAGTAAAACTGACAACTACAACAGAGAGGAGGGGAAGGGGGGAAAAAAAAAAAGATCCAAAAGAACCTACAGAAGAAGTCAAAACATAAGAATAATATTTTTCTTGAGTCATCAGTGTCAGAGTCCTTTCCCGCGCTGGGAGTCACAGTCTACCTCACGTCTCTAGGATGCCCTCCAACACTGTGCTCATCTCTGGACCTGCTGTGGGGGGACCTCAGATTCTAATCTGGTCCTGTTCCTCTGTGTTCCTGCCTCCAATGTCTACAGCTGTCAGAACTAGTGTGTTTTCTTTCATGGGAGCTCTCAGTGACCTTTTATGTATTCCATAGACACAGAGTCTTCCTAGCTGATTGTGTGAATTTAATCTGCAGCTTGCACAGCTGGTGGGAAGGTTTTGGGTCTTCTTCCTTAGTCACACTGGCCCTGAGTTTCAACTGTGGTTTTATTTCCACCTCTGTGGGGAGCTGACTGTGGCTCAGATACTGAACTCCTTATTGCCAAAATCAAACTTAAATTAAAGTGGGGAAAACCACTAGACCATTCAGGTATGACCTAAATCAAATCCCTTATGATTATACAGTGGAAGTGAGAAATAGATTTAAGGGACTAGATCTGATAGACAGAGTGCCTGATGAACTATGAATGGAGGTTCATGACACTGTACAGAAGAGAGGGATCAAGACCATCCCCATGGAAAAGAAAAGCAAAATGGTTGTCTGAGGAGGCCTTACAAATAGCTGAGAGAAGAAGAGAAGTGAAAAGCAAAGGAGAAAAGGAAAGATATTCCCATTTGAATTCAGAGTTCCAAAGAATAGCCAGGAGAGATAAGAAAGCCTCCCTCAGTGATCAATGCAAAGAAATAGAGGAAAATAATAGAATGGAAAAGACTAGAGATCTCTTCAAGAAAATTAGAGATACCAAGGGAACATTTCATGCAAAGATGGACTCAATAAAGGACAGAAATGATATGGACCTAACAGAAGCAGAAGATATTAAGAAGAGGTGGCAAGAATACACAGAAGAACTGTACAAAAAGATCTTCATGATCCAGATAATCACGATGTGATCTAGGTGTGATCACTCACCTAGAGCTAGACATCCTGGAATGTGAAGTCAAGTGGGCCTTAGGAAGCATCATTAGGAACAAAGCTAGTGGAGGTGATGAAATTCCAGTTGGGCTATTTCAAATCCTAAAAAACGATGCTGTGAAAGTGCTGCACTCAATATGCCAGCAAATTTGGAAAACTCAACAGAGGCCTCAGGACTGGAAAAGGTCAGTTTTCATTCCAATCCCCAAAAAAACAATGCCAAAAAATGCTCAAACTACCGCACAATTGCACTCATCTCATACCCTAATAAAGTAATGCTCAAAATTCTCCAAGCCAGGCTTCAGGAATGTATGAAACATGAGCTTCCAGATGTTCAAGCTGGTTTTAGAAAAGGCAGAGGAACCAGAGATCAAATTGCCAGCATCCACTGGATCATTGAAAAAGCAAGAGAGGTCCAGAAAAAAAACATTTATTTCTGCTTTATTGACTATGCCAAAGCCTTTGACTGTGTGGATCACAGTAAACTGGAAAATTCTGAAAGAGATGGGAATACCAGACCACCTGACCTGCCCCTTGAGAAACCTATATCCAGGTCAGGAAGCAACAGTTAGAACTGGACATGGAACAACAGACTGGTTCCAAACTGGGAAAGGAGTACGTCAAGGTTGTGTATTGCAACCCTGCTTATTTAACATATGCAGAGTACATCATGAGAAATGCTGGGCTGGAAGAAGCACAGGCTGGAATCAAGATTGCCAGAAGAGCTACCAATAACCTCAGATATGCAGATGACACCACCCTTATGGCAGAAAGTGAAGAAGAACTAAAGAACCTCTTGATGAAAGTGAAAGAGGAGAGTGAAAAAGTTGGCTTAAAGCTCAGCATTCAGAAAAGTAAGATCATGGCATCCATTCCCGTCACATCATGGCAAATACATGGGAAACAGTGGAAACAGTGACAGACTTTATTTTTGGGGGCTCCAAAATCACTGCAGATGGTGACTGCAGCCATGAAATTAAAAGACACTTACTCCTTTGAAGAAAAATCATGACCAACCTAGATAGCATATTAAAAAACAGAGACATTACTTTGTCAACAAAGGTCTAGTTTTTCCAGTGGTCATATATGGATGTGAGAGTTGGACTATAAAGAAAGCTGAACACAGAAGAATTGATGCTTTTGAACTGTGGTGTTGGCGAAGACTCTTGAGAGTCCCTTGGACTGCAAGGAGATCCAACCAGTACATCCTAAAGGAGATCAGTCCTGGGTGATAATTGGAAGAATTGATGCTGAAGCTAAAACTCCAATACTTTGGCCACCTGATGCGAAGAGCTGACTTATTTGAAAAGACTCTGATGCTGGGAAAGATTGAGGGCAGGAGGGGACGACAGAGGTTGAGATGGTTGGATGGCATCACTGACTCAATGGACATGAGTTTGGGTAAACTCCAGGAGTTGGTGATGGACAGGGAGGCCCTGGCGTTCTGGGGTTCATGGCGTTGCGAAGAGTGGGACACAACTGAGCGACTGAACTGAACTGAACTACATGTGGATCGTCTGTTGAGGTTTAGCTCCTGAGGCTGCCCTGGAGGACTCGGGTTTGCCCCTGTGAGGGCCAGGCGTGGAGGTGGGGCAGCTGCTTGGGTCACAGGGGTTCTGGCAGCACCAGAAACTCAGGGGAGTTGGCGGCCAGGGCAGCAGGAAATACAGTGCTCCAGAGGGCATGGCAGCCTGTATTGGCCAATACGCTCCAGTATTCTTGCCTGGAGAACCCCCCCTCTCCCTGACAGAGAAGCCTGGCAGGCCACAGTCTACAGGATCGCAAAGAGTTGGACACGACCAAAGCGGGCCTGCGCGCATGGACACAGGCCTTTTTCGCTGTGGCAGCTCCGCCCCCGTGAGCTGGGCGTGAAGGCGGCGCAGCTGCTGGGCTTGTGGGGACCCTGGCGGCGCCAAGTGTGCGGGGACACGGACTGCCTCCGCCGCAGGAGTTGTGGCCGGATCAGAGTCGCTTTTTGAGCCCCTTGTAGCTGGCGATCAGAAGGCCCCTTTGGCCAGTCTTTCTCCGTAGCTCCACCCCTTCAGGCTCTTAGAGGGCTCCACTGCGTGAGGTCCCTTTCTGTTGTTTGGTGCATCAGTCACTTAAACGGGCCCCCTGGGTGGGGTCCTGCTCTGTAGTTAGCGCATCAGGCGTCTGATGGGCAGCCTCTCTATTGTTCAGCTGCCAATGCTGGTGTGATGCGGGCAGGAGGCTATGGTGACGCTCCGCCCCCTACGCAGGAGTCTGCAGTATGGCTGAGGCATGGAAGCGGTATTGCAGTCCACCACAATCTCCTCCTCAACATCCCTCAACCTGTCTCTCAGCAGGCAGTGGCAGCACTCGCCTGGGGATGGTCCACAATCCCTCAACTCCAGCTCCCAGCCACTGCACCGTCCAGGGAGTCTACCTCCCTCTCGGGGGTATGCATGGCTGCTGCAAGGACTGAGTCTCATTCCATTTAAGATGCCGCAGATCAGCTCTTTCACTCTCAGCCTTAAATGTTTCTCCTCTGACCCAGACAATTGCCCCTCTGTGGGGATCGGACCCCTGCTTCAGTCCCCCAACCCGCCCAGGGCAGGTCCAGTCCTTCTAACACATGTTTTTCCCCCTAGTTCCTTCATCCTGCCGAGTTTTGCGCGGGTCTATATATTCTTTTCCGCTGGTCAGGTCCTCCTGTCCGCTCTCAGATGGTGTTCTGCGTGCATTTCTGCCTCTGAAGCTGTGTTCCTGATGTATCCGTGGAGAGAGATGTACTCCACGTGCACCTACTCCTCAGCCATCTCGTTCTCTCCTCTCACTATTTTGGTTTTGATGGCATTCTTATACGTAATAATTATCCAGAAGTCATTGTTATACCAAGAGAAACATTTGTTCAAATACAAAATTTATTGTAAAATATATGTAAGTTTGAAAAATAAATATACAGTATAATGTAACTTTTACTGTATTTTAGAATTAATGCAACCTTGATGTTTTTTGCATTCCACATTTTTAGGAACTTTATAGAATAAGAGATAAGTAAATATCATGTGCTGGGCTCCATGAAAAAAAATTTGCTAAGATTTCACTAAAACATAAGAGAACAGATTAAATAATTTATCTGTTTGATAGAGGTTTTCTTCTCAGTATATCAGGTAATTACTTATAACACACAAAATATAATTAAGCTAATAAGTCATACTCCTATTTAGACAGCAGTATGTCTGATTTATAGCAAAATCTTAAGCTCTTTTAAAGGAAGAAGTAAATTCTTGTCCTGAAAATTAAAACCTGCTAGGATGATTAAGAAAAAAATGGAGTGAATGTGAAACCATAAAAGGAAATTGTGTTATGTAAAAAAAGTAAAGATCTTGGCTATAGCAGCCAGATTCCTGCACGATGATATATTCATTTTGGCAAACCACAGCATCATTTGGTTACATATGTTAGGTTTAGAGTCTCCTGGCTTATGTTGTCAAGAGCTAGGAAAGGATTTGGAAATGAAACAAATCAAATCAGGAAATCTGGTGTAATTGATTTTTGATTAGAATAACAAGAAACTTAAATAAAATATAAGAACTTATATTGATATAAGTAAGATGATAAAATATTAGCCATTGTAGAAAACCATAAATATACGAATTAAATATAAATAAGAACTAGGTAAAACAAAATCAAATTCGATATAGAAAATGCAATGGTATACCTTGGACTAAATAGTAGTTTTCCTCTGATTATGAAGGTCATTTTGCTTCATACATATCCTGGTTTGTGAGAATCCTGAGAGTGACAATTGGAGAAAGGTCAGTCCCTATGTTCTAATCAAGGTTAACCGTCAGTGGGTTACAAACCATACAAGCAGGACAGTTCCAAGTCCCTGTGATGTGGTGTGTGAATTCTGGGAGCACTTTTCACTAAAAACAAAACAAACACACACAAAGAAAGCTGAATTAGAATAAGAAGAGGGAAATACATTTAATTTTGTACAAATAGACTGACATAAGTTATCACATATATAATCAATCTCCTCTAAAAAACAAAAACAAAAACTCATAGAAACTAACAAAGGTGCAGAGACTATTTAAAACTCGTTCCATAAAGCATAAAACTTCTTCTAACTCACTACCAATGTCAGCATCTGATCATTTTTTGTAAATCATGATACTGGATCCTAACATACCTTTTTAATTGCCCAGTTTTACCAGGGATCCTATGTAATTTGAAACAGAAAAAGGAAATTGCTGTTATCAATGACAACTCACCTTTTTAAATTAGAAAACATTTTCTATCACAGCTGATTTGTATTTATTTAAGAGTATATACAAAGATATGATATTTTAAAATACAGTTGACCATGAGAATACTGATTGCAAATCCACCTCTTATTTGATGGTATTATTTAGCTAGATCTTCTGCTTTGCTTGTGTACTGGCTGAAACAGACACACACACATTACACACATCATATACACATATATGAAAATGCATATATGAAACCACATGTACATATAGAAGTATGTGATTCTATGTGCATATATATTCCAAATGATTATATATAATACGCATGCATATTTCAAATATT
Organism: Dama dama; assembly: GCF_033118175.1. Classification (NCBI taxonomy): domain Eukaryota; kingdom Metazoa; phylum Chordata; class Mammalia; order Artiodactyla; family Cervidae; genus Dama; species Dama dama. The sequence continues at coordinate 11,459,004 of NC_083707.1, forward strand.
ATATATATACATATTCAGATTATATATCTCTATAGATATAAAATCTTAATGTCATAACTGAAAAGAAACTATGGACTCTCAAATTCTCCCACTCTTCTCACTTGGTAAATAAGCTCTCACCCTGAGGGACTGTTTCTCAGACAACACCTTCATCTGAGTTGTCAACAACCTAATTGTAACTTATTCTTACCACATAATTACCTGGTAGGTTATTTTTCCCTTCCAGGCAGTAATTTCTTGAAACGAAAGAATGCCTCTTTCATCATACATTTCACATGACCAGCAAAGGACTAGCTACATATGAACGGAACACAAATTTTAATTGTTAGGAAGAAAGGAGAGAGAGGGAGGATGGGAAAGTCAGACAGAGGCTTTATGTGATCTGTCTCTACCATCCAGGGCCCCCCATGTATAAATCTCCAGCCATCCCTGGACCAGGATTCAGTTAAACCTTGAAGAAGAGCAAGCAAACAGTATTCTGTTGCATTCCCAATAATTTCAGAGTTTTGTTCAGTCTCTCATGACACAGCAGGGAGAGAAAGAAAACATAACATCAGGACCGTAAGTTCCCTCATTGATTGAAAAGAGACTCTGAGTTATTTAGGAGAAAGGAATCTCTCTGTAAGCATGCATCTTTACTGTATAATCTACATTTTCCTATTCCACATACTAAGCTTCCTTATCCCCATCTCCTTTGTATCTACTTCCGTCATTGTGACTTGAGGTTTGGAGAATTGATGGTGCAAATAGATCACAGAAACTCCAAAACTAAATCTCAGCCAAGGTTTCTAGTCCTCTATAAATGAAAAGTGTCCTCTTTGAACGTGTTACTACCTGCCTTTCTCAAAAGTAATCACTCATCTTCCCATTAAGAGCAAGCAACAAGGATGACAAAACAGAAAGTAGGCTTGCAGGCGCTAAACCCAGGCAGTGTCTGCAGTGTGTGCAAAAGAGAGAAATGTGACTAAACCACAGCAAAACCGTGGATTAGATTCAGGACCATCAGACGTTCAGTCTTTACCACCGCCAGCCTGAGGCCGCATCTGATGGCACAGATTTTGGTCAACTTTGGAGTATGGTCTTGTGCCTTAGCAAGCAGCCACAGCAGCCAAGGGCTGGGGTTGAAAACTCTGAGGTCTTTGTTTGAGGTGATTATTCTTCCAGGGTGAATGATCAGAAAACTGGAAGAGTGATGTCAGGACATTGGGTCTCTGTGTTTTGCTTGTTATATGAAAGTTGGTGCAAATTGGTTTTCTTTGCATTTAATTAAACTGCTTGATATACTGTGACCAGTGTAGTTACAAGGTGAATTCACCTGCTTGATTCATTCAGTTTCTTACTAAATATTGACTGATTAGATGTCTCAGAAATTTTGCTGGCAATTTTAATGGATACATAAGCAAACAAATATATAAATTGTATTGTCTTCAAGTTCTTGGGATGTAATTATAAATGTAAGCAAGTGTAATACATTTCTGAGTAATATATACAGAGAAAGAAACTAATTATATTAGTAATTAGATCTGTATGCTATAAAGAGTACCTATTAAGGCACTTGGGAATTCAAAGGAAGATTTTATAATTTTCACTTTAGATATACGAAGTTCGTGTAAAATGGAGAATTTGAGTTAGAGAGAAGGACAGGTTTGCATTACAGTTTGAGAAAAAAGATAATCCAGAACCCCCTCCCCACCCTGCCCCAAAAAATAGCAGGAGGAAAACCTCACAGAAAATTCTTACTTTTGGCTCAAAGTGGCTTACAGTTCATTGTGGCCAACATCTGGCTGTGTATAGTGAATGATGAGAAAACCATTTAAATAGGCTGCTGGGTTCAGGGCATGGAAGAGTGACTAATATACTTGGGCATCATTCTACAGACAATGAGGAAACATCAAATATTTGTGAGGAAGGGAGGGGTATGGTAAGTGCTGGTCTTCAGAAAATTGATCTGGCAGCCAGCTCTGGGAAAGGATCCTCAGAACAGGGGAAAATGAGAGATAGAACAGCTGGAGTTTGCGGGGGTGGGGGGGGGGCGGGGGGGTGGGATTGGGGGTGGGGGGAGGAGGAGGGGTGCTGCAGTGACTTCCCAGAGCTCCTGGAAGGAAGGAAGGAGGGAGAGGAGTCAGTAGAGGAATGAGATACTCTGGATGCAGAACAAATGACGTCTTACAAATCAACAGAGGTGCAGCTGAAAGAGAAAATAGAGTGATGACTAATAGGCAGCTAAACTTCTGTCCAAAATAAGTTTTTTTAAAGAAGCAACAGATTCTGTCAAAAGAAGTGTGATATTCCTGAGAGATAAAGAAGTGTCATTATGCCACTGAAAAACTCAATACAAGAGTTAGGTTAGATTTTGAAATTGATCATTGCTTTTGAACAGGAATTAAGATCCCTACTTGCAATATTTCAGTCATTTGGAAAATTGACACCGTTTTGCATAAATTTCCATAAGATTAGGTGGAGTAGTATGGGGGGGAAATCTTTGAGTTCTTTTCTACATCAAGTGGAAATTCTAAAAGTCAAAAAGGATCTTATTTATCAAAAGGACCACTGGACAAAAATACTATCCAGCTTCATGAGTTGTGTTTTTCAGGTCTGGGTCTATCAATTCAGTTGCTTAACATTAGATGAATATTCAGTGTGGGTAAAAATAAGAGTTTATCTTTGGGAAAAAGCAGAATTATTGTGCTATGTTTGTTTATTCCCGACTCTTTCCTCCCATATACGGGTGTCCAGCTGCCTTCAACACCACGTGCTCTCGGGCAATCCCTTCCCTGCAGGGCTTTCCTGGGAACTGGATTCCTCCAGAAGCATCTATTACTCTGGGCTTTTCCTAAGCGCAAGTCTCCATCAGCATCTGTCTATATTTCTTCCAGAGCCTTGCTTCCTGTGCAGTGAGAGCTGTTACAAGGAAGGTCTGTCAACAAAGAATATAACCCAAAACGTGGATGATGCTGAGACTAGTTATTGCTGGGGGTGAGGGAGGAGAATGTGGAATACAGGGTGGGTGTGTGTGGGTGTGTGTGCATGCTTGAATTAGGAAAATTCAAATGCATAAACCTCAAAATTCAAATAAGATAGTTTTGAAAATTACAAAAACAGCTTAGAAAACTGGGGAAGGAGATGCAGGCATAGAGATATAGCAGAGAGATAAACTTCACAGGTTTCAGAGTTAATAGCCTGGGAATTCTTTACTAGTCCCTACTGACTATGTGAAGCCAGGCAAGTTACTGAAACTGAAAGGTTCTGTTTCTTTATGTACAAAATAAGTAAGAAAATAGTATTGTGAAACTGTTAGTCGCCCAGTGGTGTCTGAGTCTTTGTGACCCATAGACTGTAGCCCATCAGGCTCCTCTGTACATGGGATTCTCCAGGAAAGAATACTAGAGTGAGTTGCCATTTCCTTCTCCAGGGGATCTTCCTGACCCAGGGATCAAACCTGGGTCTCCCACATTGCAGGTAGATTCTTTACCATCACAGCCACCATGGGCTTCAAGAAAATAGTATTAATTCATGCTTCTGTTGGTTGGAAGATTAAATCAGATGCTACACATTTTTCTCTTTAGGAACCTGGCTGGCGCTTCTTAGGAACTCAGCCAGAAGCTCTTCTCTTTATCAGGGTGATTGCTTTGATTTTCCTTTTCTTTCTCTCCTTCCTCCTCCTTCTCTTCTTCATCTCATAGTGAAGGGTTGGTTTTTGAGTCCTTTGCACTCACAAATCCTCTTGGATGCCTAATGGTGGTGAGAGAGTCAGGACCGTCCCTGTCTTGGGGTAAAATTTTCCACCACAGAACCCAGCAAAGCTAATTGGCCCCTCAGGGATTTCTTTTCTACAACTAAACTATTTGGCAGAGTATTGCAATATCTATTTTTCTTTAGAAATAATTTGTTTCACATGCTCCTTTGAAATAACCAAGATATAAGGGTACTTTTTTTGGACAATTTATACTTTAAAATCAAATTAGTTTGCATTTATCCTTGATACCATCTAGGACTTTTCTACGTGAATATTCAATATGCATGGTTATAATATTGTGGATAGAATTTTCCACTTCACAATCTAAATGTTATACTATGTATACTTCATCTATTTTTCTGTATGTTAGAAAAATGCTGTGAGAACTTCAAGAAAAGCCTAAGGTCGGAACTTCCTTGTTCTCACCTTTTCCATCATCACCTGCCTCTTACTTACAGCTGCCCTGCTTCTCTCCAAACTTCTAATCAATTTCAAAAAACTGTTCTTTATGGCCTTCTTTCTCTTTCCTGATATGCGTGCAGACACAAAGGGATGCACTGACTTGTGTACAAGGTTTTTTTCTGTTGTTTTACAGCTACGGGAGTATGCCATGTATACGCCTTCCTACCTCTTGCTGTTCACACTTAGTATATTACAGAATGGCCCCACCGTTGGGTCAGCTGGCATAGATCTAATGCATTAGACTGATTGATCCTCCATTGTCTAAATGGGCCGCATTTATTCAACAGAATTATCAATAAACCCTTATTTCTTTCCATTTATTTTGCTGCTACAAATAATGATGTGATAAAAATTCTTGTATTAGCCATATGTCCTTTTACTCTGAGACAAAATTTAGATAAAATAATATGATTGCTCTAGGAAAAATTATTTAAATGAAAAAAAAAACCAAAACAGTTTCATAGAAAAATTGAGGGGTACTTGGTAGTTGTCCAGGGTAAAGGAGGAGATACTCATAAGGTGAGTAGTAGTCAATTTCAGGAGGAGAAGACTGAGAAAGGGCTGAGAGAGGCACTTTCCCTGACCTAGTCTTGCTGTCCTGTCACTAAGTCGTGTCTGACTCTTTGTGACCCTGTGAATTGCAGCATGCCAGGCTTCCCTGTCCTTCACCACCTCACAGAATTTGCTCAAACTCATGTCCATTGAGTCAATGATGCCATCCAACCATCTCATCCTCTGCCACCCCCTTCTCCTCCTACCTTCAGTCTTTTCCAGCATCAGGGACTTTTCCAATGAGTTGGCTCTTCACATCAGGTGGCCAAAGTATTGGAGTTTCAGCTTCAGCATCAGACCTTCCAGTGAATATTCAGGATTGATTTCCTTTAGGATTGACTGGGATCTTAAAACAATGCAAATGTATTGTTTGATGGGACTGTAGATGACAAGCTTTAAATATGGTATAAGGCTAAAAATCAATCTTATGAAGCTAGTCAGCAGGACTAGTCCACCCTGGAGTTCTCAAGGGGAGAAAGCTGTTTGCTTCTTTTTTATCTTCTGGAGCCTATCTGCATTCGTTGATTTCTGGTCCCTTCCTTGCATCATTTAGAATTCTTACTTCTGCTATCACATCACATCTTCAACTACTGACTGGCTTTTTTGCTCTTAAAAGGAAAAAGGAGACTCATAATTAAATTAAGTGCACCTGATGAACCAGATTGATCCCGCAATATGAAGATACTTAACCACATTTGGAAAGTCCCTTTTCCCATGGAAGGTAACACATTCACAGGCTCCAAAATTAGGAGATGGATATCTTTGGGGGCATTATTCAGCCTACCACGGAGTCCAATAGATGGCTCTGGAAAGAGAGAAAATCCCAAGCAAAGATGTGTGCTGATATAAATAAAAACAAAATATAGCTGGCTCAGACGGTAAAGAATCTGCCTGCAATGCAGGAGACCTGGGTTCGATTCCTAGGTTGGGAAGATCCCCTGGAGAAGGGAATGGCTACCCACTCCACTATTCTTGCCTGGAGAATCCCATGGACAGAGGAGTCTGGGGGGCTATACTCCATGGGGTGGCAAAGAGTCAGACATGACTGAGTGACTAACACATACACATAGCCCCACAAAATCTAGAAAATGTCTACGCCCTGCTTTCATTAAGTAAAAATTATATTTAAATCTCACTTAGACTACTTACTGGCTTGTGTTATCTGTGGGAAGTCACTGGTGTAGATAATCAGATTCCAAAACTAGAATTCCTTGTTTACTTTTTTAAGAATTTTTTTGATGTGGACCACTTTTAAAGTCTTTATTGAATTTGTTACAACACTGCTTCAGTTTTATGTTTTGGTTTTTTAGCCTAGAGGCATGTGGGATCTTAGTTCCCTTACCAAGTATTGAACCTGAATCCCCTGCACGGGAAGCATGAATCTTAACCACTAGACCACCGGAGAAGTCCCCAAAGCTAGAGTTCTTAACTCTTAGTTCCAACCACCTCTCTGATATAACAGACAAGTATTTCTCGGGCCATGAGAAACTGGCAGGCATTACGGAGTGCACATGTACATGATCCTAACCTGAACGTTCACAAATGTGCAAGCTTAATAAAGTTAGATTTAAATAACTACCAGTAGACAGGCACTCATTCCTTGAAGAAACACCAAGCAAGAACTACGTTAGGATAGCTCTGGTCCTCCTCCCCACGCCCTGGCATAATTAACAGCATCCATCAAAGTGGGCATGGGGAGGTTCTCATTCACATCCCTTGCTGAGTCATGCCTGAATGATGCCCATTCTAATGTCAGGTCATGTAAAATTTACTTCCAAATTACTCCTAGAATGAATCTGCATTCATCCAGGTAAACTGCCACTCTTCTAACCAAGTTACCATTAGTTCATCTCTAGAGAGCAGAAATTAAAAAACACTTGGTCCTTGGAAGAAAATCAATGACAAACTTAGTGCTCAGTCACTTCAGCCATGTCCGACTGCAACCCCATGGACTGTAGTTCCCCAGGTTCCTCAGTCCATGACAGCATATTAAAAAGCAGAGACGTTACTTTGCCAGCAAAGGTCTGTATAGTCAAAGCTATCGTTTTTCCAGTAGTCGTGTATAGATGTGAAAGTTGGACCATAAAGAAAGTTGAGCCCCGAAGAATTGATGCTTTTGAACTGTGGTGTTGGAGAAGACTCATGAGAGTCCCTTGGACTGCAAGGAGATCTAACCAGTCCATCCTAAAGGAAATCAGTTCTGAATATTCATGGGAAGGACTGATGCTGAAACTGAAGCTCCAGTACTTTGGCCACCTGATGCAAAGAGCCAACTCATTATGAAAGACCCTGATGTTGGGAAAGATTGAAGGCAGGAGGAAAAGGGGATGACAGAAGATGAGAAGGTTGGATGGCATCACGGACTCAGTGGACATGAGTTTGCATGAGCTCTGGGTGTTGGTGATGGACAGGGAGGCCTGGCGTGCTGCAGTCCATGGGGTCACAAAGAGGACATGACTAGGTGACTGACCGGCAACAACAGGAAGAGAGAGGAAAGCACTCAGGCGTTTCTAACTCAGTGAGGCTGAGCCTCTGCAAATTCAAGTCTTATCACGTACTTCCCATTTAATTGCTTCCTTTATTCTTAAAGACCCAAGTACTGAACATGTTCTACCAAGTCCTCAAGGACATGACCCCAGGCTACGTACTGTTCAAAATTGTCCTCACTCTCTCTCTCTAACCAGACAGGCATTTCCAAGCCCTTGACCTTCTGGCCTTGACTTCCCCTTTTGAAAAGACTTCCTCTCCTCTTTCTCTGGTTGATTCTTCTTCCTTTAGAATTTAACTCAATTATTGTTCCTCAGGGACGTCTCTCCTCTCACCTCTGACCTCCCCAGAAGTCATAGCCTCAAAGTGCCATTCATCTCATTCACTGCGTGCTTGGAGACCACACTTAAATAATCTACTATGTAATTCAGAGTTTAATTAATTATACAAATATTAGGCTTTAAGCTTCATAACTGCAAAGACTCTCACAATTGCATTTTGGAATTTTGTCTCCAGTGTCGCAGAAATAGTTGATGATTAGCAAATACTCCTGAAAGGCTGAACAGCTCAAAGGATAAGCTTTCTAAGTAGAGAGATACATAAGTAAACATTTCTACCCAGTAAACACTTATATCCAGATTGTCATTTGAAACTTCAGTGTGAAGAATCAAACAATTCTAGCTAAAAGTAACGAAAAGGAGAAATGTTGCTCATTGACAGAAACACCCCATGATGGGAAGAGTGTAGTCCACATAATACGGTGGGAGAGAAACGGCAGGGTGCATAAATTTCACTCAGGACGTCCAAGTACAAAGGCAGGACCTAAAACCCTCCAGCCTGGAAAATCACCTAAGAAGCTCTGCTCCAGAGAATTCTTTAATTTAGCCAAAAATTTGCTAGCACAGTTGGTTCTAGTAAAATCCAAAAGGAAGTAAAATTGTAAAAATGAAATTTCTTTCATAATCTGTCATTTAAGGTGAGGAAATGGAGAATCCCCACAAAAACAACGAAGGCAGGTAACCAAGGTTGTGGCAGAGGTGGGATTTGATACAGCCTAAAAGCAGAGTTAATACATGCTTTGAAAATTTTGACCATCTTATAAGACTTGAATGGATTATAAAAATTAATGGTTTATAGACCTATTACTGAGCTAAATGAAACATCCACTAGCACATTTAAAGCAGTTATTTCCTGATCTCTTCCGAGCTTATTCACCAAAGGAACAGTTGAATGCATTTCTAATCAACTACAAATTCAAATGTGAAAAGATCATTTGGTCCATTAAAAAAAAAAAAAAAAAAAAGTAAGTGGTGAGCTTTCCAAAGGTATCATTATTGTTATACTTATATTCCAGAGAGGAAAGCACACTCCAAGAATTGCTTCTGTGTCCTCTGCTTACATTGGAAACGTTTAAACATCTTTGATTGCATGCAGTTAAATACAGGGCTTCAAATGCGTACAATCAAATATGTTTAAATGTTTCGAGGAGTTCTACCTTTGGAAAAAAAATAACAGCTTCTCTAAATCTCAGCAGGGTGAATTGTTAGGAAAATGACAAACTTTATTTTTTCTAAATTACTTTCTTTCTCTGATATATTTCCAGGGGCACAATTTGGAGGGAGTATTGCATAGTAAGTCAGTTGTTAGTACTCATTCTGCAGTGCACAGTGGAGAACTGCTCAAAGACACTTGTAATAAAGATGTTTCTAGAAATACTCCTTGCTCACTACATTGAGAACAGCATCACGTCAGTCAATGAAGTTATACCCTTTCTGTAATGCACGCAGAGAAGTGTAGAAGAGCACTTGTAATAAAGAGGTTTCTAAGAACCATAAGAAAGTCAACGTTAGTGATTGTTTTTTGAGGCTGCCTACTGTTATCAACAACAAAAAAAAAATCACTGAAAACAGAAAGAAAATAAAAGGAATGAAGGATATATTACTAGTATTAAAAGCTGTAATTAGCATACATTATGAAGGAGGAGGAGAAGGGGACAACAGAGGATGAGATGGCTGGATGGCATCACTGACTCAATGGACATGGGTTTGAGTGGACTCTGGGAGTTGGTGATGGACAGGGAGGCCTGGCGTGCTGCGATTCATGGGGTTGCAAAGAGTCAGACACGACTGAGCGACTGAACTGAACTGAACTGATGAAGTATTTAAAGTATCAAAAAAATAAAATAATGATGATCCTGTATTAAAATGTATATCTTTACATAAAAGCTTTAATACTATAATTTGAACTCTAATTTCAAATTGTGATGATAGACTTTATGCTAATAATTATAATCATCACTATTATTTCCTTTCATAATTTTTAAACAAAATATTAACCTAAATAATTTTACAGTGAATGAATTACAGTATTTTTATTTTTATGTTTATAAGATAATAAAGTCAGAAATTAAACTTAAAAATAATTTAGAGGAAAAGTAAAAATATTAAATTGGTAAAAATGAAAATCATTTTGTGTACCTAATATTCATTGGTAATGAAGAGCCAGAAGTTGGATAGCTGGCTGGTGAAGTGGCTTTATTTGGTATAAAGTCACATTCATATATATAAATGCTGCTGCGCTGGGCCTAGTCACTCAGCTGTGTACAACTCTTTGCGATCCCATGGACTGTAGCCTACCAGACTCCTCTGTCCATGGGGATTCTTTCGTCAGGCAAAAATACTGGAGTGGGTTGCCATGCCCTCCTCCAGGGGATCTTCCCAATCCAGGGATTGAACCCAGGCCTCCCACATTGCAGGCAGATTCTTTACCATCTGAGCCACCAGGGAAGCCCATAAATATATTACACTTGCAACATAAGTTTTAAAACCTGCATATTTTGATGTGAATATGTGATAACATATGTATTCTGATAAGTCAAAAAAGGTCTGTTAAACTGAGACACCCCTATAGGAAGAAGTTGCGATTCAACAATGATTAAAAAGAATACATCATTTGCATAAGATGCTCATTCAATACAATGTTCATTTTCAAAAAAACAGAAACACTCCTGTAAAACTGTCAAATGAAGCAGGTTTGGGAGGGCTGTGGTCTTCAACAGTATGTGTTTAATGTGCTCATAATTACTAAACTGCAAGGTCTGTGTTGATAAAGTGAATGTAGGTGCTAAAAGTGGGCTTGCTTTGAGAGTCATAAACCTAGTTCCACAGTACTTAATTTCATCCTGCCCAAGGTGACACACATCCTTTTCTCCCAGCTTATGGCCTCTGTTGTTGCCTTTGACTATGATAAACGGAGCTTGGAAGGCAGAAAGAAATAGGAGAGAAGAAAGAACTGGGTCTGGGAATGAAAAGATCAAGACTGCGCACACTTGCGTTATGGCCTACTCAGCTTGTGTGCTCGCTATTTCTCTACATGTAAACTTCTGTATAAGAGCCTCACACAGCCACCTGCCATGATGAACTTGTCAATTCAACAGGGAGTGTGAAGAGCCTTCTAGAGAAAGACGCTGAGATAATGGGATCTCCTCAAGTAAAAGAATTACATCGGACCTCCACCTCATATGCATATAAACATGAACTCAAAATGGATCACTGACTTAAGCAAGAGTTAAAATTATACAATCCTTAGGAGAAAACAGAGAAGTAAATCTTTGTGGGTGAGAGTTAGACAACAGTTTCTTAGCAACAACAGCAAAAGGCAGAAGCAACAAAAGAAGAAAAGTAGATAATTTGGCTTGATCAAAATTAAAACCTTTTGCTTCAAAGAATACCATCAAGAAAGTGCACAGAGCACACACAATGAGAGAAAATAATTGCAATCATATATCTAAGAGATTTTCATGTAGAATATATAAAGATTTATTATAATTCATCAGTAGAATGACAAAAAGTCCAATTAAAATTGGGCAAAGTATTTGAGGAGACAGTTGTCCAAAGAAGTTATACAACTAAGCACAATATATAATGTATAAAGGCAAAGTACATAAGCTCCTGAAAAGATGCTCAATATCATTACTTATTAGAGAAATGCAAGTTTAGGGATTCCCTGGCAATCCAGTGGTTAGGAACCAGCACTTTCACTATCAGGGACCTGGGTTCAATCCCTGGTCAGAGAATTAAGATCCCACAAATCTTGTGGTGTGGCCAAAAAATAAAATAAATAATTGCAAGTTAAAAACACAAGGAGATATCATCTCACACTCACTAGGATAACTAAAATTAAAAAAAGAAAAAGTAGTCATTAGCAAGTGTTGGTAAAGATACGGAGAAGCTGGAACCCTCATGCTGGTGAGAGTATAAAATGGTGCAGAAGCTTTTAGAAAAAAAATGGCATTTCTTCAGAATTTTAAATTGGAGCTATCATAAGATCCAGTAATTGTACTCCTAACTATATATCCAAGATAATTGAAAAACAGTGCCCACATAAAAGTTTGTGTTCATAGTAGTACTATTCATAATAGCCAAAACTGTCCACCAGTTAAAGAATAGAGAGACAAAATTTGGTATATCCATATAAAGGAGTGTTATTCAGCCATAAAACTAAATGAGGCATTGTTGACATGCTATAACATGGATGAGCCTTAAAAGTATTATGCTAAGTGAAAAAGAAGTTTAAAAAGAGTTCACATTGTATCATTCCATTTTTGCACTATACTCAAACAGACAAATTTGCTTGTCTCTGGCTGGGAGGGGAGGGCTGCTAAATGCATGTGGGCCCATAAAGAATGACTGTGGAAGGGTATATGTTTCGAGGTGCTGAAATGACAGATATCCATGACAGTTACACAAACATAGTAAATATATATACACCTGTGCTGAGCTAAGTCACTTCAGTCATGTCCGACTCTGTGTGACCCTGTGGACTGTAGCCCGCCAGGCTCCTCTGTCCATGGGATTCTCCAGGCAAGAATACTGAAGTGGGTTGCTATGCCCTCCTCCAGGGAATCTTCCCAAACTAGGGATGGAACCAGCATTTCTTGTCTCCTGGACTGGCAGTCATGTTCTTTACCACTAGTGCCACCTGGAAAGCCACTAATACCAATGAATTGAACACTTAAAAAGTGAATTTTATGGTATGTGAATTATATCTGAATAAAGCTGTTAAGGAAAAGGCATTGGACTTATCCAGGTAAAATATCTTTTGAGTCCCCTGCACCAAAAAGGTATTGTTCATGCTTCAGGAAGCTGAAATAGCTAAGATCAGATTTTAAAAGCTATGGCAAAAGCAGATTAAAAAATATTTGATGTTCATAAAGACAGACTGCATATGACAAAGGATGCAATCAGGATGGATTTGTTTACATCCTTACCTAGGATGGTGCTATGAAAATCAGCCAAATTTATGGGGGGAAAATAAATGTTTGCTTGTGTCTGACTCAACATATCGCTAAGTACTGCCACTTAATCAGACGCCTATCTCCATTTATTTTTATAACTTCTCTCTTCATTTTCTTCATGGTTAAATCGCATGATATGTGTTGTTCTGCTTCAGAAAGAACCATCTGTTGTGTAATTATCACCAGGGGCTAACCATTCTCTCACAGTGCAGAAATTCAGCATTATAGGTAAGGTGAATGCATAATTTATTATGCCTGTGTACTTAATTGAAAACACAAATGTATCCAGTTAGAACTATATTTGATCAAGAATTTTATGCTTTGAAAAATGGCATTTTTCTCTCAAACTTGTGAACAAAATAACTTTTAAGACTCAAAATTTACTGGGAATTTTTTTTTTAATCTGAGATTTCTTGGCTTTGAAATAACTGCATTCAACTCAGAGAACTCAAAGGCAGAAAAATAATGTCTATGAAAAAAAGAGGAAATATTCACTGGCATATAGTCATATGTGATTTTGAAGCTTTATTACTGTTTAGGACCATAGAAAGGGCAATTATAATATGTAACAATATCAACCAAAACATAGGCACCAATCTTCACCATAATGTTTTGTTTTTGCTTCTGCTTTCTGAACTGATAAGCTAGAGGGAAGGAAAAAAATAATAAAAATAATCGTTAACCACTGAGGATATTTTCCATTATATCATACCCTCATTTTGGTCCCTAGATACAGATATCTGTGTCTATTAGGCAAATTGTGTGTCAATAGAAATGTTTCATTTTCATGAGGGCATCTTGGTTATATCAGCTTTTATTTACAAAATAGAAAAATGAAAATAGAGCATATTCATTTCCATCTGGTACACTGTCTTTAAATATCCCTGCTCCCTCAATAACACGGTTTCCAAAATTCATAGATCTTTAAAATTAACACTTGGCTATGCTGGCTCCAATACTTTCTCTGATGAGTTACTAAAACCCACACCAAATAACAAATTATTTTGAAGTTTCATACTGTGACGCGTAATGTACCCAGTAGGAACACACAGCTGCCCTGCTTTATTATGCTCTTGAATTCTGAGAGCTACTGTCAGATTGGAAACATGTAGTTTAGATATATACCTTCAGGATCCTTGAAGTAACCCTCTAACCCTAGAATTCACATAGATAATAATAGGTTTAATTAAAAAATAATACATGTCCCACATCATGTGTCATCAAGAAAGTGCAAACTAAAAACAGTCAGATACCTCTACATACATATCTATTAGAATGGCCAAAATCTGGAATGATGACCACACCAAATGCCGGCAAGTATGTGGGGACAACAGGAACCCTCATTCACTGATGGTGGGAAGGCAAAATGATGCAGCCACTTTGGAGGACAGCTTGGTGATTCCTTACAAAATTAAACACACACTTAGTACGGGATCCAGCAATCATGATTCTTGTTATTTACTCGAAGAAACTGAAAATGTATGTCCACACAAGAGCTTGCACATGGACCTTTGTAGCAGCTTTATTCATCACTGCCAAAATTTAGAAGCAACCAAGATATCCTTCAGTTGCTGCTGCTGCTGCTGCTAAGTCACTTCAATCATGTCCAACTCTGTGCAACCCCATAGATGACAGCCCACCAGGTTCCTCTGTCTCTGGAATTCTCTGGGCAAGAATGCTGGAGTGGGTTGCCATTCCCTTCTCCAATGCGTGCATGCATGCCAAGTCGCTTCAGTCTTGTCTGACTCTGTGCAACGCTATGGACAACAGCCCACCAGGCTCCTCTGTCCACAGGATTCTCTAGGCAAGAATACTGGAGTGGGTTGCTGTTTCCTTCTCCATGTCCCTCAGTACATGAGTGGGGGGAAAAAAAAAAACACAAAAAACTGCAGTACATCCAGATCAGTTCAGTTCAGTCGCTCAGTCGTGTCTGACTCTTTGAGACCCGAGAAACTGTAGCATGCCAGTGCTCCCTGTCCATCACCAAATCCTGGAGTCCACCCAAACCCATGTCCATTGAGTTGGTGATGCCATCCAACCATCTCATCCTCTGTTGGCCCCTTCTCCTCCTGCCTTCAATCTTTCCCAGCATCAGGGTCTTTTCAAATGAGTCAGCTCTTCTCATCAGGTGGCCAAAGTATCAGAGTTTCAGTTTCAGCATCAGCCCTTCCAACGTACACCCAGACTGACCTCCTTTAGAATGGACTGGTTGGATCTCCTTGCAGTCCAAGGGACTCTCAAGAGTTTTCTCCAACACCACAGCTCAAAAGCATTGATTCTTCAGCACTCAGCTTTCTTTATAGTCCAACTCTCACATCCATACATGACCACTGGAAAAACCATAGCCTTGACTAGACAGACCTTTGTTGGCAAAGTAATATCTCTGCTTTTTAATATGCTGTCTAGGTTGGTCATAACTTTCGTTCCAAGGAGTAAGCGTCTTTTAATTTCATGGCTACAATCACCATCTGCAGTGATTTTGGAGCCCAGAAAAATAAAGTCAGCCACTGTTTCCACTGTTTCCCCAACTATTTGCCATGAAGTGATGGAACCGGATGCCATGATCTTAGTTTTCTGAATGTTGAGCTTTACGCCAACATTTTCACTCTCCCCTTTGACTTTCATCAAGAGGCCCTTTAGTTCTTCTTCAGTTTCTGCCATAAGGGTGGTGTCATCTGCATATCTGAAGTTATTGGTATTTCTCCCGGCAATCTTGATTCCAGCTTGTGCTTCCTCCAGCCCAGCATTTCTCATGATGTACTCTGCATATAAGTTAAATAAGCAAGGTGACAATATACATCCAGAGAGTGCAATGTTATTCAACACTGAAAGGAAATGAGCTATCGAGCAATGAAAGGACATGGAGGAACCTTAAATGCACATTCCTAAGTGAAAGAAAGTCATCCAAAAAGGCTAAACAACATATGACTGTATATGACATTATGCAAAAGGCAAACTATGGAAACAGTAAAAGATCGTTGGTTATTGGGGTGGGGTTAGAAAGAGGAAGAATTGGTGGAGCACAGATTTTTAGGCAGTGAAACTATCCTGGATGATGATACAATGATGAGTATACACCATTACACATTTGTCCAAATGCATAGAACATGCAGCATCAAGAGTACACCCTAAGGTAAGCTTCAGGGGAAAATGATGTATCAATGTAGCTTTATCTGCTGTGACAGTTCAGTCACTCTGGTGAGAGACATCTATAATGATGGAGGTCATGCACGTTGGGGGCAAGGGATACTTGAAAAGCCTCTGTATCTTCCTCTCAGTTTGACTGTGAAACTAAAACAGCTCTCCCCCCCCAAAAAATGTTTTTAAAAAGCACACAGGTAATTTTATTTATTTTAAACATATAAAATTATTAATAACTTAAATTGTGCCTCTGCTACTGATTTTCAATGTAGCATCAAGACTGAATTTGTGAACATTTTACCAGCTATTCAGTTCAGTTCAGTCACTCAGTCTTGTCCAACTCGTTATGACCCCATGGCCTGCCGCACACCAGGCTTCCCTGTCCTTCACCAACTCCCGGAGCTTGCTCAAACAATGTCCATCAAGTTGGTGATTCCATCCAACCATCTCATCCTCTGTTGGCCCCTTATCCTCCCACCTTCAACCTTTCCCAGCATCAGGGTCTTTTCAAATGAGTCAGTTCTTCCCATCAAGTGGCCAGAGTATTGGAGTTTCAGCTTCAACATCAGTCCTTGCAATGAATATTCAGGACTGATTTCCTTTAGGATGGACTGATAGGATCTCCTTGCAGTCCAGGGGGACATTCAAGAGTCTTCAACACCACAGTTCAAAAGTATCAATTCTTTGGTGCTCAGCTTTCTTTATAATCCAACTCTCACATCCATACATGACCACTGGAAAAACCATAGCTTTGAATAGATGGACCTTTGTCAGCAAAGTAATGTCTCTGCTTCGTAATATGGTGTCTATGTTGCTCATAGCTTTTCTTCCAAGTAGAAAGCTTCTTTTAATTTCATGGCTGCAGTCACCATCTGCAGTGATTTTAGAGCCCTCAAAATAAAGTCTTTCACTGTTTCCATTGTTTCCCCATTATTTGCCATGAAGTGATGGGACCAGATGCCATGATCTTAGTTTTCTGAATGTTGAGTTTTAAGCCAACTTTTTCATTCTCCTCTTTCACTTTCATCAAGAGGCTTTTTAGTTCCTCTTCACTTTCTCCCATAAGGGTGGTGTCATCTGTATATCTGAGGTTACTGATATTTCTCCCAGCAATCTTGATTCTACCTTGTGCTTCATCAGACAAAATGTGATCCACTGGAGAGGGGAATGGCAAACCACTTCAGTATTCTTGCCTTGAGAACCCCACGAACAGTATGAAAAGGCAAACCAGCTATGACTGAAAGGAATGTTCATGGTCTGGTTGTCTAGTGGTTTACAGGGTGTGTACCTGGGGTTATCTTATCATGGTTGCCTGGAAGTTAGTTACTAACTGGAGAATCTCCCAGCCCAGCCCAGGTCTGAATCAAAAACGAGGGGCTGGGGCTAAGCGACCTGTGTTCTAACAAACTCTCCAGATGGTTTCCATGCACATGAAAGTCAGGGACTGCTAGTCCAGTTTATTCCTACTTCTCTCATCACTCACAGGTAAGTCAGCTTCTCACATCACTCACCGTAAGTCGCCTTCTGTCCACCTCATGCCCCATTGTGGACACCTTTCATGAGAATGGTCATTTCCGTGTGTCAGGAATTAAGTGGCCATCTGCTCTGCTTGAGTGTCCAGCATTGTTTTGAAACTCCACTCAGTACTTTGATTGTTTCATGTTGTATGTGTCCCGCCCTCCCAAAGTAGATATCCAAATACTACATTTCCCACTGGTAACCTTGTTACCATGGTTATTCAAATAGATGCACTCAAATGAGAATTGGAGGTGGGAAGAGGGAAGCCTGAAGTGATGGCCACAACCATCAGGCCAATCTTCGGACAAGCACAGTGATGCGATGGCTGGTCCATTCAGTAGCCTTGTCGACGCCAAGTGGCAGTGATGGTATTTTCACTAGGACAGTCTCCCTACGTGGCTGGGCATAGCTCTTGGCTCTGTTATTTTGGACTCTAAGCACCAAGCCTGATCGTTTGCCCCTCCTGGAAAATTCTGTTAATTCTCTAATTTCCTTTAGTACAAACTTGCTTTTCAACCTTGGTAGTGTAGATTCTGTACGTTCCAATGAATAGTACTGAATGAAAAGAGCATTTGTTATTAATTACCAAAAATTCTGTGTCTTTGGCTGTAATTGGCAGATGAGCTGCATCCTTGGCGTAAGCTGTTTTCTGAGTTCTAAGTGCTTCTGTCCTCTGCAGCACAACGTGAGTGCCATCTCCATGTCGGAGTCCGCTGCCACCTTCTCCTGACAAGGACGGCTTCTCCGCCCTTGTAGTGTGCTTCCGCCCTCCGCTCTGCATCTCCCTCATTAAGCTGTCGCCTCCTGAGTGCCTCGATTTGTTTCTGTACATTGTTTATTGTCCCCGCTTCAGTTCCCTCAGGGTTGTCCTTGAATGGTGCTTTGCTGGTGGGATGCTTTATGCTTCCTGGTGTTTGTCAGGAACGGCTTCCAAGACGGGCTTGACCCTGACTCTGCACGGAGCCCAAGTCCATGCATTCCTGCATATCCAAATGGCTCATCCCCTCTCCGTCTTGACCTGAAGGCACTGGGAATTTATTATTTAATCATCTTAGGTCCATTTTGTGGTAACGTGCAATTCCAAGACTGAACCTTCTTTATCAAAAAACAGGAAATATATGGTATTTGGTAGGGTGCATTGTGAATTAAATTTTAGAAATGTTGAATGTTGTGTTGGTAAAGATTTGGTTAGTCTCTGACCCTGATTTTGGGAACATGAAGGAGAAAATAACCCAACATCAAGAAATCAAAATGCAATTAGAGGATAGATAGAAGATCAAGAAAAGGTAGCCTCATATTACCCAAGAAAGATAGAAGAATTTAAATGACTTAATTTAATACAAGACAGTCATTTTACTAAAGTGTTGGAAGCTATCTTCCAACACTTTAGTAAAATATGAATTAATATTCATATTTCAAAAGTTTAATCTATGGGTTAAGGTAAATAGAGGCAATGAATGTACACCACCAATTTTAGGAATATTTTTCTGAACCAATAAATAGAAATAAAATGATAATTCTAGTAAGATACATATAAACTGCAAGACCTGAAAAAGGAATTATACATCTCACATTGCAGCAGCCATTACTGTTATTAAAGATGCAGAGTTTTACCTCCAAAATAAATAAAAATTATTCTTCACAACAGAATTATTAATAGGATCATAGTTTATTAATCTGTTTATTAATTTTCCTCTAGTGAATGATAGCCATTTTTTTGTCTTCAATGCTATACGCGATAGCAAAGAGTCACAAAAGTAAATTATCCCGCTACCAAATTAATGGTCTGTTCATTAAATTAAAAAAAAAAACTCTGGAGAAAAATAAAAATTAAATGTTGCTAATTCTAAGGGCAAATTGCATCAGAATGTTTAGAAATGATCCATCCTCCAATAAATGGAGGTAATCCATGTCTGCCTCCTGGATCAGTAAACAAATAATTTAGATGGAATGGTTCCCAACATTTGACTAACTCTGTCATCACATTTTAGCTTCTTTTCCTCCACAAATTATCTAGTAATAGAAGGTCATTAAACTTGTAATTCATTTAATAAATGCTAACACTGTAGATGTGTATGGCCATATCTTCGGTTTTTTTCTTTTACTAAATTATATATTTCTTTACGATTAAAATTGCACTTTTATTTAAAGCAGGTATGAGGTTCCTGGCTTAGAATAGGTGAGAGATGATAAAAAGCATTCATTAGGGTGGTAATACAGCGAGGAGGACATCCATTTTAGAAATAGATCATGAAATCAGTAGGACTTCGTGATCGATTGGTGAAATCAGCAAATATAAACTCTTTGTAGCTTAGATGTGAATGAGAGGAGTGACTGAAAGGCAGGATCCAAATAAAAATCAAAAAGCTAAGAGATATAATCTTTATGGTGGAAGAGACATTGTGCTTTATATATTCAGGTTATATGAGAGGGAGAGGTGAAAGATACAATGATAAACAATATTTATTGAAGCCTCCTTCTAAGTACTTTGCAAGTATCTCATTTAACATTCACAACTACCCACACCAGTGTTCTTGCCTGGAGAATTCCAAGGACAGAGGAGCCTGGCAGGCTACAGTCCATGGGGTCACAAAGAGTTGGACACAAGTCGGACACAACTGAGCAACTACCACACACAAATATCATATCAGCCTGGCGCTCTGTGATGGGAAGAGGGACAGAGGCTCAACGTGTGGGTAGATGTATATATATACACATTATATATGTGTATATAATTGACTGATTTGCATTGTTGTAGGGCAGAAACCAATATAATGTTGTAAAGCCATTATCATCTAATTAAAAGGTAAAGAAAAAAATAACCCTCCCCCAAAATATCACAACAGGGAAGTTGTATTTGTATCATATTTTATAGTTAAGGAAACAGAGGCACAGAATCCTAAATAATATACTCAAGTCCACTACTATAGCTAGTAGTGATAGAGGCTGACTCTGGGCTCTTGAACTCACAACTGTGTCCCACTAGAGAGAGAGGAGAGAATGAATGAAGTCCCAGAGGAGATGTGACGAAGCAAAAGGGCAGACGAAGGCTTAATCTGAAAGAACAATTCTCCGGGACCCGAGGAAATGACGTAAAGGTAGGTCAGATGCTTACAGCATTTTTAAAAAGAAGAATTAAGAAGTTGAGGTTCTTAGTATCTGCAATCTCTCTTTTACTTAATGAAGAAAAAAGCAAGGCTGCCTCTCAACATTCTTCATAAAGCAGGGAGAGTGTGGAGGAGTTACTCTTAAAACACTTGCCAAAGGAATTATTGCCTGAATGTGTGAGGGAAGAACAGTCATTTTCATCATATTTCTAATGATTTCACTGTGCAAGAAACCTGAAAAAATCATTACAAAGTGACCATATGGTGATATTACTCTACATAAAAAGCAGGAAAAGTGAGGATTCTTTTTAAAAATTCAGGCTAGCTCAGAATAACAAAGAATAGATGGATACCTATTTCTGAGCTACATTATGTAAATTTGATTTTTAAAATCACATAAAAACAAAAGTCCGGTTTTAGGGAATACAAAGCAAACGTTAAGAATTAAATTATGCCTTCATCTTCTAAGGAATAAATCCAAGTTGCTATAGAGAAATTTATCTTTACTATTAATCAATATAATTTCATAAAGCCAAAAGAGACCTGGGCATTGGATGACCCAAACACTTCACTTCTCTGAACAGGAAATTAAGGGCCTGTGAAGTGTATGACTTGCTCAAAATGGGCAGTTCATTGCTAGGAACACCAAGGCTCTTAGACTGCAGTCTTCCCCCCTTATTTTGTGTGCATGCTTAGAAGAAAAGTTGCATCTCCTGCTCTTTTTCCCTTCCTGTGTTGTCCTATCACCTATGTCAATTACTCCTCTGTAACAGATGGATAAGCTCTTAATTGATCCTGAGGGTAAGATAAGGGAACTAACATTTACAGAAGGTGAGCTCTTCACCAAGATCATGGCTAAGCACCTCTATTTGGGCTTTATCATACATAATTACTTTAAGTATTTATTGATGGCTCCATTTATCTTCACGATTGAGAGAACTGCGGTTGAGGGAGGTTAAATAACTCACACCAGGTTGTGTGTGGCCAATTTCTTCCCCAGGCACTGCAAAATACTGTGATTTTTGCATCTTTTAATTATCTGCTTTTGTTTTCCCTGTGAGGTTTAATTTTTTTTTAAATTATTTGCTTTCAAATATGTTCAGGGTGGTTCTGGAAAGTTGGCTTTGAGTGGCAGGGACTATACGGGGTAGTTAGAAGCTAACTGTGGAGAAGTCATTGAGCTTAGTTACTCTTATTGCTGCAGAATCCTATCTGGAAGAGACAATGAAAGCAGAGTCTACTGAAGGTCCAGCATCATGATGGAAGCTCCCCTCCCCTGGGTGAGTGAATGAAAGTTGCTCAGGTGTGTCCGACTCCTTGTGACTCCATGGACTGTAGCCCGCCAGGCTCCTCTTTCCGTGGGATTTCTCAGGCAAGAATTCTGGAGTGGGTAGCCATTCCCTCCTCCAGATCTTCCCCACCCAGGGATCAAACCCAGGTCTCCTGCATTGCAGGCAGATTCTTTACTAACTGAGCCATCAGGAAACCCTGCCCCGAGACCACTCAAACCCGAAGAATCCTTTATCCCATATTTCCTCTAAAACGTGTTATCAAATCTGCATATCAAATTCTCCCAAAGGAATGTTAATTTGGCATAGCCCAAGTCACATGTATAAACTCTGGTGGTAAGGGAAACTGGGAAATGCAGTTTTTTAGATTCTCTGCTGGAAATATTTGGAAATCTCAAAATACAAAGAAGGATTTCAACATACTTTGGTAGCCCAAACTTAAAACTTCCCAACATAGACCAACACTCTCCTATATGCAAAAAAAAAAAAAAAAAAAGGAGAGCCAAGGCTACACTCCCCCAACCCAGGAAAATAGAATTGCCTTACAAAAATGAAAACAAGTTCACTTTCTAATGAGGGGTCCCACATCTCATCAACATCTGGATCAGCTTCAAGTCCAGAATCTCTAATAAATTATTTCTTCCTCATCTAGTTCAGTCATATTAGCACTTTGAGGTTCTTCTGTAACATGAGAGAAATATGAAAATTTAACCACTTCACAGATAATTTACATATAATTAGGGGAAGAGAGTGAAAAGGAAATTAATGTATATATATATATACATTATATATAATAATGTAGGTGATTTCCTTAAAAATACAGTTTTTACCATTTATATATATATATATATGTATATACATATATATGTATATATATACAGCAAACAAATGAGAAAAAGTGAAGAGGAAGTACCGTTCTTATTTCTCTAGGGAGAGCAGCTGGCTGCATTGTGGTCCAGAGTCTTGTTCTCAGGTCTGCAAATCCAAGGTGGCGATGTTCCAGAAGCCAGACAGAATTCAGGAAAACTGAATCACACTCTTCCAGGAATCTTTTTGGTAAGAGACAGACAGACACACACACGCACACACACACTCACTCACTCACTTTTGGAATATACCCCACCCCAACAATTTATTTGGCAATAAATATGCCGATTTAATTTTTAAAGACCAGATGTTTAAGTTATTTAAAAAGATGCCTAATTTAGTAGTAGCTTGATAGGCAATGCCATTAAGTATACATTTTTAAATGCTTCAGAATCTATAACTTACTAGCTTTCTTCAGTACAATATGGGAGAGAGGTGGGTGGAGGGGAAGGGGGAGAAAGGCTGAGATTTTAGAAAAAGAGACCAAGATAGAGAGAGACTGAGATTCTTGAACAAGAATCTGTCTTTGTGCCATTGTCAAAGGGACTGAAGCCTCTAATATTTCTACTGCTTGATGTATTTTGCAGGAAACAAATAATAGAGTGGCTGCCCAATAACTAGTAAACAAAAGGACCAAAGCAAATTTTGACAACATTTATCTCCCCTTTACTGTATTGCAACTCAGATCCAATTTGAGGAATTGACACAAAACTACCATTTTTATGTAAAATCACACAGCAATGGTGTTGAATCTGCCTCCTGCTGAATTTGTCTCCTACCATTACCATGAGGCTTCCCAGGTGGCAGAGTGGTAACAAATCTACCTGCAATGTGGGAGACCCAGGTTCAATCCCTGGGTCAGGAAAAACCCCTGGAGAAGGAAAGGACAACCACTTGCAGTATTCTTGCCTGGGAAATCCCATGGACAGAGGAGCCTAGAGGGCTATGCACACACACCACTATCATATGGTTTTTTCCCCCAGATTTCCACATTTAGGGTCCCACAGAGTTCCTGGGTTTAATACAGTAGCTTTTTACTCAGGGATGCATTTTATCTGATTTAATTATCTTACACACAAATACAAGAAATTCTAACTATTTTTTTCAAAGTAAAAACAAAATCAAAGAGTTTAGATGATTTCCTTCCCATAATACAGACATTGAGTATAAATATTTTATCATATTTTTGAAACTGCAAAAATATTTGAAGTGAAATGTTATGTTTTCATGCAAATATACTGATCTTGTCATATCACTGAACTGAGCTTTTATTTTTTCCCAGAAGCCAATTCATCCTCTAAAATTATTTTCTTCACTTAGTATGCATGACCTTTTGCCTTTTTATTTTTCTCAGAGTTCTAAGTTCTACGATTTTTATTTGCATCGTCCCTCTCCCTGAGGAAGAATCCCACATCTTCTCCCACATTTTTTATTAAATATTTGCTATCTCCTTCCCCACTAATGACAGGACAGTAGCTTTCCTCATGTCTCCGGATTCCTAAAATTTCAGTGCATTCTTTTCTCCATCACATTGATCACCCTGAAGCCAAGAGAGGAATATCTAAAATATTAATTGACTTAAAATCAAGCATCCCTGTCTAGAGCGGTAGTTCTCAAAGAGTGTTTCTGAGATTAACAACATCAGCGTCACCGGGGGACCAGTTGGAACCGTAACTTATCAGCCCCAGCCAGGTCTCCCGAAACCAGGAACCCAGCAAAAGCCGGCAGGCCATTATGAACCATGTGAAGTTTGAGCACCACTGGTGCATGAGACAAATTCTCTTTCTCAGCCTGATACACGTTGGTGTCATCCATGGAAAGGCAGCACCTGGGTCAACGGGGACTTGTTAGAAATGCCAATTCTTGGGCAAACCGGAAATAGCGAATACAACATGCCTACGTGGAATCGACATGTTATCTTGGGAAGGGATGGGGGTTGCTGTGTTCTAGCAGATAAAGGTATTCGGAATTTAATCTCATACCTTTATCTGCTCTTCCCTATGATATTTTTCAACACACAATCTGACATTGTGGTAAACATGTAAACACTTTAGCTTTTAACTTTTCTAAAAGCCCTTATACTAAGCAATATCAATGGCTTCCTATTCTTTACTGTCATTGATAAAACCAAGTATTGATAGAATTTCTGCACATGGCCTTTTGTTAGATTTATACTTTTATAACTTTTGTATTATTTAACCTTTTGATTCTGTATCTGAGGGTAAAACATTACCAGCCCACTGGTAAATATTGCCTGTTCAGACTGGCCAGTAAAGAATTTGAAAAATAATATGATTTTATGGAGTATGTGTTCTTATAACTTAGAACATCTAATTACTTGACCCCTGAAAGTAAGTGGAGTCTCTAAAGTGTTTTACCAACATTAAATAAATGAAATATGAGTGGGTGAATGAGTGAATCTCATGTATATATAATTTCTTTCTGTCCCCAAGTAAAATTTTTAATTACTTTTTTTCATTTATATACTTCTTTGACTGATCGATATTTTTTCCTTAAGAATGATTTTCAGTTTGGGGCTGTGTTTCCTAAATTTCTC